>NW_010394691.1:40210-69939 GCF_000710305.1 Buceros rhinoceros silvestris
GGAAAGAGTTGGATTGTGAGAATACATGAAAATGTGGACAACACTTCTATGTAGTGGAAAGTTTGAAATGGGATGCGTGCTTCCCTTCCACTCCAGATTTCTCAGAGTGCATTTGGAGTGTGACTGAGGTCAGAGGGTATGACAATAGCAACTACAAACGCTTTGTCTGACAATTAAATTGTTAGTTGTGTTATACAAGAAGATCCAAGTTTGTCATGTTCTTCGCAGGAGTATGGAGGCATGCAGGAAAGAGGTGGCCTCAGTAGAAATAAGCTGTTTGGGACAGGCAGGCGTGCACGTGTGCCTTGGGTTTTTTATTTTGTGGGTGCCAGATGTATTTAGGTATCACCTAGCATATTGCATTCCTGTGCTGTGACGGGATTCCTAGGTGTTACAAAGTGAAATAAGTACAGAGAAACAGTTGAGGCAGATGGCTCACGTGAGAACTGTTAAGAACAGAGGAGACACCAGTGATGTGGTGAGAGCATGTGGGATAAGAGTAGTGAAACATCTTCAATCATATCTTGCTAGCATGCAGCCATTTCCTTTTTTTGCTTTTCTGAAGAGATCGGAAGAATTCTGAGCTGGTCTGCAGTGACTCATTTGAAGGCACTTAATTCTCTGGGATTCTGCATGCAGAAAGTACATCCTTCTAAACCCTGTTGACCTTCCTTTCACAATCACAGCGGTTTTCAAGAATGGCCTATTCGTGTCAGTGAAGAAAAGTCAGTGAAGTTTAGTCGCTGTGCCAAGCGTGGTGTTTCTTGGCTTCTTAAACCTACACAGAAAGGTGTGAGATGTCCTGTGTGCTGCTTTGGGTTTCTTTTAGATTCCTGGCATTCTCGTGTGCTCTTAGCTTACCAAATACTTGATAAAAAGAGGGGACACTGAACCTAAGTTTCGGTAAGGGAAGGCAGTATGCTAATTTGGAATTAATTGTTACCTGGAATGTTCTGTGATGGCTGATGGCAGCTTCAGCACTAACTGTACGTTGACTGGGTTACCTGGCTCTGCTGCTCGCTTGTTCTCTACTCACTAAGGCTGTTTTGCCTTTTCTAATTCAGATTCTCGAAAAATAAAAGGGAGTGTGTGGAACCCTGCTCCCCTGCCATGTCCTTCACTTGAAAAAAATAGAAAACACTGCATTGCTGGTGTCTGGAAGGGACTGGGTTTGTTCTTGCAGCAGTCCAGTCTGGTATGAAAGCAGAGGGGTTACTGCTATCTTTTGCTTGCTGGAGCAAGAAACAGAAAGGGCACTGTATGCTCCTTAGATAAGAAGGTTGATAAGGAGATTAAGTCCTTTAAATTCTAACAGCATACCTCTGTGTATTATCTTGTCAATAAAGATTTTAATCTGTGTATTTTAAAAACTGAAAGGAGGAAACATTAAAAATTTGTATCAGCTTTTTGTTTAGATGGAGTATTAAGTTTAAATCTGAGTGTAGGAAGGGAAAAAAATTTGAATTGCAAGATCTTAATCAGCTATGCAGTTAAGACAGATACCATAAACTGTTTTCAAACTTCAGAATGACCTCCAAGATTGGTTCCTCTCAGCTGCTTTAAGTGGTATCTGCTACTGTTGCCGTTAGGGTGTCATGGTGTAGATTCCTGGAAGGAAACGTTTATTTGCAAACCACATCTGGATTCTTGTACTTCTAAGGTTGTTAGAATAATGGGAAGCATTGGTGTTAATGCATTATGCACCTGGGAGAATGCACTTCTCTGTGCAGTGAATCTCTTTAGTGTCTGTGTTAGAAATCATTGTTAACAAACTGCAGCTTTGGTTGATGATGTATAGGTTGAGGTGGTTTCTTGGGGATCCTAGCCTTTGAAGATCTACATTGTGCTGGGACTTGGAAGACCACATTTGCTTTAACGTATTTTTAAACATTTTTAACATTTCTTAACTTAAATATAATTTCAGCTACCTGCTGGTAGGCCAAGGTTCTCTGCCATGAGACTGCAAGAACAAATGATCAACTGCATGGTAGAAGAACTTGCTATGAGCTAGTCTACCTTCTTGTTTAAGCTGTACTGCTCCTTTTTGTGAAGTTCTGTTTGGAAACACCTTTTATTTTAGAAAAGTTCCTAGTACCCAGTCAAAATTGCAGCATGTATGTGTGGAAAATGTACTTCTATCTTCTGTAGAATTCTTAGGGGCATTTTAATTTCGCTATTAAGACCATTAAGAAAACACATTTTGCTTTGTCTTGGAGTCTAAATATGTGTAATTTTAACTTCTATCACGATATTGTTACATATTTTCCAGTCTGGAAGATTTTTCTTGAATTTTTCATCTATCGTAGAGGAGACTCGAAGAGTGAGTTGCCCCTTTTGTCTTTGACAGGCTAAATAGATCAAACTGTTCACGAATTTCCACTTAAAAGTGAGTGTCGGTCTTTTTATTTTTGTGTGTGTGTTTTTGGTTTGGTTTTTTGTCTTGAATCAGATCTCATTTCAGTCTGAGCTGTGGAGTTCAGACCTAGCCATAGTATTTTACTAGCAGTCGCACCAGTAATGCAACACTTTTAATCCTATTTGCTATTGTCTATTTATACTCTCAAGGATAAAGTCAGCCCCTTTGACCTAGCAGCATGGAGCTTTTCTGATTCTGATTATACAGAGATGTCAAGTATGACCTGTTCTCGAGACCATCGTGTGTCCCTGAGGTTAGCTACTGCAAGTACATTCTGCATGGCATGTTTTTCTCCAGCTGTCTGGAAGCAAATCAAGGTCTTTGTGAATTAAGTAGCTGCAAAATGTTTGATGTACTGGCTGATGGCTGGTCATCCCTCCTCCGCCAAAAAGTTCTGAATCTCCTCTAGGCCCATTAATAGTCTTCTGAAAGCCAGAAGCTTGCAAAATCATCTCTTTCAGCTACTTGTAAACTTAACTCTGCTAGAAACAATTTTTTTTCCCACCACTCCCCCCCTATTCATAGCCTCCACCTTATGAGATCTTCCACTGGCACCACATGACCTCTCTTCAGGTCTTTTACAAGATCACCTTCCTTACACCTCTGTGTGGATTTACAGTGATGTTCCACAAGAAACACCGCTTACAAGAGTGACAGTCACCAACCAAGGTAGTTTCCAGGAAGTTAACCATCTGGCTGTGACAAGTTACAGCAGTCCTTGGTACACTGGGCTCCAGTGCCTGTCAGAGTTGTCAGCTGGTTTGACACCTGAACCTGCATGATTGTTTTTGGCTTCACATTTTACACATTGAGAGCAGTATGGTTTCATCCTCTACTAGTCCGGTTGACTCTGTATTGATGACCAGTCCTTTTAATTACTTGCTACTCCCTGCAATGTCTTGTATTTTAGTCACTGAACCCATCCCTACTGTCCCTCAAGAAACTTGCTCACCTTGAGTTTTCTGCACCTTTTATGGTCTGGTGACCAGTTGATTTGATACTGTCTTACTGTACATTATGAATAAACTCTGTCAAGAGCCTGCTGAATGTCACGCTTCAGCAGAATTCACTTTGAACTATACTTGCCAAAGATCTGTGTTTCTAGAGGGACCAGTTTACATCTGTTTTGGTTAAAAACGTGTTGTTTTGGTGTGAATGGGCTTATTTTACCATCTCCTAAAACAGAATGTTTGGAAACTGACTGTTTCAACCTAGAAGGCCTGGTTCACTTGGGCAACAGCATGGCATTCCTACAGTGTCTCAGCTCTTGTGGTTTTTTCTTCTTGTTTCTTCTAATTCAGTAGTACTGAAATAAGCATCTGATCATCACCAGCTGTAAGATGTGAGTGAGGTGGAAGAACCTTCAGAGCAAGGGTATTAAATTTTGGAGGAGAAAAGGTGTGTGGGGTTTTTTTGGTGTGGTGGTGGGTGATTTTGTGTGGGTTTTTTTTTTTTTTGGTTTGGTGTTTTTTGTATGGGTTTTTTTTTGGAGGGGGGAATGGTCAGGGAGGTGGTAGTGGTGTTTTTGTGTTGTGTTTACCCCTGCCTTCCTCCCATCTTGTTTCTCTGTTTTTTTCTTCAGGTTGTTTGGGGTTTTTTTTAAGCTTCAGAGCATAAGCTGGCTTTTTCAGTACCCAGAGTCAGGAATGCTGCTTTTGCGAAACTGTTAATAGCAATAAAACTGGTACATAGGCAAGCTGACATTTAATAACATATGCCACAGCAGCACTTGTGCGTAATTGGGATTGGGTTCCCGCAATATTAGGCATTGTACAAAATATTAATTCCTGCCCTTGAGATCTGTATACAGGCAAGACAAAACCAGGGTAGCTCAAGCAAGCATAAACAAGCAGAGTGGTAAATGTAGGGAGCAGGCGTGTTTGTGAGGCAGCTGCTTTGCTTTCTGGTCTTGATTAAGTGTGCGTTGTCTTAATGGGAAGAGGTGAAGGTGCAGGGGAGCAGGAGGGAAATGCGGGAGTAGTGTTGCAGTTATGATGGAGCTTGATTTGGAGAGAGTGAGGGAGAAATCCCATCTGGCATTAAGGACCAAGCCGTAGGCTCTCCTCAGACTGTTAGAGGGAGGGCTGGAGGAGGAAGGGGAGCGAGGGTCAGGCTAACTCACGAGGCCAGTGACTGCACTAGAAGATAGGCTCCTTCTGTCCTTTGGACTGAGAGCTGTTTCCCCAGCTTTGTTTACACTTCAGTGTGAGCTGTGGCAATAAAAATATTTGCACTAATTAGAAAAACTAATCCTTTATGAGAAGCAGAGGCAGTGATTATACCACTTGCAAGTTGTCCTTATGCACTTCCTGGTGTGATGAAAAGCAATTGTTTATTTGTGTGGTTCTCTCCCAACCTGCTTTCCATTCCTTCATTCTTTGATATTTGAAAAATAAATACCTTCTCCCCTGCGTGTTCCACAAATGGATGCTTAGTGGAAAGGATGTTTCTGAAGAACTTCTCAGCTGAGAGAGGTTGATCAATATGAGGTCTGAAAGGATGAGAAACAGTTTTCCCTCCCTCCTGGCTCTCCATGTATCTTCCACAGTTCCAGTACCACCTGGAAGTACCATGGACATGGAGATTCCTTTGGAGCCTCCCTTCTTTTAAGGGGCCTACATATGAATCACAGTTGTCCTTCTTGCGGGGACTGTGAATCATTATCACTTTCCTAATGATGGAACACTGATCTCCTGAGGTTTACTGTAATAAGATGAGTCACCAAAGAGTTGTCTAATTGCTGTTGAAATGTCTGAAGGTAATTTTCTTAATTTATTTATTCTATCAGCGATACTAATATTTATCATCTGTAACAACAATATATCTAGTTCTAGAGAATCACTTGCTGTAGGTGCAGATGCTGTGAACTTCAGAGGAGAAATGCTGCCTGCTTGGACTGCATTGGCCTCCCACAGCCAAAGTCTATTTTCTGTTAACTAAGGAGGTAACTGTTTAGAGTAGCCAGAATAATTAAAGTGTCATTTGCTTTTCTGTAGGTTTGTAGGTCAAGCATGATGTTTCTCTCTCTTTGTGACTATGGTATGCACACGCTTGTGGTGGGAGGTGAAGTTGAGCCCTTATAATTCTCAGGGACAAGATGGTGATTGTAAATTGAGAATGTCTCAAACTAAGGAATTCAAGGTCTGCCTCCAGTCTGTCTGTCCAGATCTGCATCTATCAATATCCTAAAGATGGACTTCTTACCACATATCCTTGTGGCCCTTGTTTTTCCCTCAAAATAGGAGATGATGGGTATTATGCTACTGGCTGCATTTAGAGCAGTGTTTGAAATTAGTTTGTGCAAGCTGCCTTGAATGAGACTGCCAGTCCTCATTAGTATTTGGTGCTTCAGAAGTGAGACAAAGAATACGTGAGCAACTTTTTCTAAGTTCTTGTCAGCCTCTCCTTTTGGTTTGATTTATTTTTTCTGTGTGGCTTACTCTCATTCCAAAACCAATGAGAATGAGTGAGGTTCCAGGACAGATTTCAGTTGGAGGGCAAAGGTGATGAATTAATCTCGGAAAAGGAGCTTTCTTCCTAGCTAGTGGAGTGATCTCAGTGTAGATACAGTGAGGTAGTTAAATGTTTCCAGCTCTGAAATGACTGTGAAGCACCTGATCCATGTTTTACTGCTTCTGGGAGAAATACCTTTTCTGGTTCTGCTCTGTAGTGGATGGAGCAGGCTGCTACATGTAACCTCCCTGTCCTGTGGTTTCTGTATCTTTTGTTCTGTGTTTTTGTTGCATCATCGCTCCCTGATAAGTTATGGAAGAAAGGCGGCCATTTCAAACACTCAGTAGTAGTTCAAAATATGCTGCAAATGCTGTCTGTGCTGAGAAGCAGCAAGGCTCTTAGCTGTCAAAGCTGAGCACCTCAGACCTGTGGTAGTTCTGCAGTTGTATTTCTCATGCTCATACCTTGAGATGGAAGGGCAGAGGATGTGAACAATGAACAAATGCGTGCTTACATGAGAGGGTTTTTCTGACGGATGTTGTCTTTGGGGAAAGTAACAAACTGGGTTCACCTCCACCCTGCAGCATAAAAGTGTGCTGTGGCTCTTAATTTTAAATCAGGATTGCTGCAGGGTAGAAAGGGCATCTTAGTCAATGCTGTTAGGCCTTCAGTGCTTGGAGGATACCCGAGTCTGGCAGGGAAGATGTTGCTAACTCTGGTGCAGTATTTGTGCTTCCCTGAACTCTGTTTTCTGTAGATAAGTCTGGGCCCCTTGGAAGAGGCTACAGAATTGTAATTGGCTCAAGACTAACTGCAACTGTAAAGCCATGTCTGGTGTCTTGTGCTGTTGGCACTAGGCTAAATATTAAAAAGCAAGCTTAACCAGGAATGGGGTATACCACTAGGGAGCTGTGGCTATTCCACCCGACTCTTTGAATTAATTCTAGAGCTCAGAGAAGTTGTTTAAGAGCGGGCAGCCTAGGAGCTCAAACTATAAATTGCTAATTGAGAAGTGATATTTTAAGAATTTTGTGAGTGCTGGGGTAAGGGAGTAACATGCTTGAGGCATGCTAGTATAGATGAAAGCCTAGCTTTTCTGTGGATAGTTGTTTTAACCTTTCTTAATTTTTTTCATTTAAGATTTTTTGACACGTCATTGTTTGAGGGACAATTTTGAAATTTTATCTGAATTTAGTGAATTTTTCCTGTAATCCCAGCAACTTGACAATGGAGTTATGTAAGTGAAAGATAATTTGAGATTTTCAAGGGCACGTTGTCAGGTATCATGGGTTTGCAGCCTGTATGGAAGAGAGGGAGCAGTTGTTCCAAATGTTAAAAGGTTTAAAGAAGGTAAAAAAAAGGTAGTAAACATGGTAAGCTGGAATAATGCTTGCATTCATTTATTCGTATATGACATTCAAAACTCCAAAACTATGGAAACTTGTGTCTTTTAAAAGTTTCTGTAAACTGATGCAGAATAGCGAACAGAAAGTAAGGTGAGTGTAAGCAGTGGAGGAAGTCTTTAAGGTTTCATCTGTAGCTAATTTCTATGACAACACGGAGACCTAGCCACTCAGATGAGGATAAGGAAACCACTTGGGGCTTACAGGGAAAATAAGGAATTTAATGTTTTTGCTGTTCTTTTCCTGCTCCTTGTTAGCTTTCTTTTTCCCGTGTGAGAGGATCGCCCCACTGTCACACACACCTAGCACAGCGTGTCTCCAGATTCTGAAAACTGGACTCAAACACATGTAGCAACTTGCCCCTGTTCCTTCTCTTGAGCCTGGAGCTAAAACCAATGTTAGGTTGCTAAACAAAACTGCAGAGTGTATAGTTTGCCCCTAGATGACTTTAATAAATTCTAAAGACAGACAATGTAACAAAGCCAAGCAAACAAAAAACTCCAAGGCCAGACCTACAGTAGAAAGGTGTCTGTCATTTTGGGGGCCACCACAAAATTAAATCCAACTGCTGCTTCTCTCTTTGCATCAGTTTCTGTGCTGAGACCTACTCTTTGCAAGGTATGTAAAACAAAAGCCGACTCAGAGCAAATTTAGAAGAGGAACAAGTGGTCGAGAGCGCGCGGAGGTGCTGCTGCTGACCCTGCAGGTGGAATGGAATTCGTCTGTTTACAGCAGCATAAAAATAACCCTGCCAGGACACAGGCTGCCAAGGCAGGAGTATCTGCGTGACTCTCTCCTCTTACTCTGTGATTCCTATATGGACAACACCAGCTTTATCTGTTAATCTGTGTGCTAATTAATCCCATATAAACTGAAGCTGAAATACCTGATACTTACCCAAAAGACCCAAATGGTGTCAGACTGCTCTCAGCTATCTAATGGAGATTCTAAGCTGCTATATTCAACTTCCATGACCTTGCTTTTTGGTGACTTTTTTAGCTGTTGTTTTTTTTCCTTGTCAATTAATACAATAGCACACTTGTCTGGCACGGCATTTGTCAGGGCACTAAACCTATGGGCAGGGAGCCTGCAGAGCATTCCAGAAGCAGGGCATGAGCTCCTTGTAGCACTTTCATGTAATGCAACTTTCTGCATTGCTGTTCACTTCATCAGAGTGGCCTCTCAGCTCAGCAGCCTTTCTACTTCAGAGAATGGTTTGACACATATTTAAATTGGCAAGCTGTGGTGCTCTGTATCAGCTGGGAGCGTTGTCCGTTTGAAGAGAGAGTAATATGGAGACTTTTGTTGCTAAGGAATAGAGACCTGTGTTGGAACTGAGGTCTGGAATGCTGCTGCATTCAACGATGCCTTGTTTCATAGGCAAACATCTTGCTGAACAAGTTTTCCCAAATAAATACAACCTAATGAAGACTTGTGGTCAATTTCTTCCTTTTTGAAGAACTATCTCATGTAAGTTTTGTGATCTTGTTTAATAGGAAAGTAATTTTAATCTAAAATGCTTTTTCTGGAAGTGCTTGGGAGTTTCCCTAGCTGTAGTTTAGAGACCAGTGTGTGCTTTGTGCATGCCCTAAGCAGTTATTTGGCATGGGAAAGATTTGGATTCAGCCCACATGCTTTGGATACATTATATGTAACGGGTTGCTACTCTTTACCTTTTTTGAGTTTGTTTTCAGATCTTCGAGATTTCTTCAGCTGTAGAGGACTGTGAATTGGGTGTTGATGTGCAAAGGAACATATGATTAATCACATGTAACTCCAGAGCGTCTTGCTTGAGTTTTTCCCTGCTATGTGCCCGGTTAATGGAAGCTTTTCCTGTGTCTTCTCCCAGTATTGCCACTTAAAACCACACATTACCGTTGCTTCTGCAGACTGATAGCCATGGTATAATTTTGTATGATGGGAGGGATGGAATAAAACTTAGTGACTGATTTATTTGGGGGTTTGGATCAAAAGTGTTCTGTTCATGACTGCCTCCTGACCTACTGTTACCTGTCTGAATTTTTATGTGTGTGGGAAGTCACATATAAACACCAGGCATAGAAATTACAAGGTGGGAAGGAGATGGGCAAGGTGTTGGGTTGTAAAAGGATTCATCGAGCAATAGTAGCTTAGAAAAAAATCAGAAGAGCTGATCTGTAGCTGGATAATTTCATGGTCTGACCAGCTGTGTGTTCCCACAAACAAGTGTACTGTCACAGCTGTGGGTGGTAAGGGAAAGGAATGCTGGAAATGAACTGCAGAAGTGGGGGTAGAAGGGATGAGAATACCTTCAGACAGTCCTGTGGCTGAACTGGACAGACACATGGTGTCAAGAAAACATGGTCTGAGAACGAGACTGTAAGGGACTACTTGATCTCTTGTATTCAGGAGTGCAGAGGCAGTGTGTCAGATGGTTGTATAGGGAGTGAATAAATTCTGGTTTTTTGGGTGGTGGTTGTTTCTTTGTGCTTGTTCTGTTTTAGTATTGCTAAAGTTAACCATTTCCTTCAAATTTTCAACTGATGATGAGCAACATGCAGCTGATGGTCGGGAGTTTAATGGAGACATCAGATGTGTAAAGAGGAACAACCACTCAGCAGTCCTTTGGGACAGAAGGGAGAGAAGGGACAAGTGTTGCAAAGGTGAATTTGGGAGATAGCAATTTAAAGTGCTTGTACGGAAGAGGGAGAGCCAGACTTAACTCACTTCTATGTAGAGTCCCCGTGATTCTGCTTGACTGGGTGTAAAGACAAGAGGCTTCAGTAATTTCAAAGCTCATGTTGACAGTGATGCTGCCCTACCACAACCTAGCTTACATGCATTACTGTTGAAATACTACTGAAAGATTAGTTATGCCTCATTGTTGAAAAAACAGTCCCACAGCAGTGATGGACCAACCTCAACTGCTTAATGCATGCAACAGCATCAACATACACTGTTTCTTCCTAGAATGAGAAGTATTTTGAACTAGCTAGCATACTTTCTGTGCTGTCTGCTCTAGATAATGTCGAACATACCAAATTTATATCCCTGCTAGGCGTTGAGTGGCTTCCCTGTATATTGTGTTAATGTGAAACTATTTAAAATATTAGTTGACTGCTTCAAAAGCTGTCTTCAGAAGTGTTAAGAGCATGTCAGTTCTAAAATAACTTCTTCCCTTATATAGGAAGATGAATTATGTTGACTGTACTGTAAAAATTTCTTAGCTGTTACATTGGTAATTCATTAGAGCACATTGTTGCTGTTTCTTAAAATGAAGGCAATAAAGAATGAGGACTTGCTTTTGCTGATTTGGTTTTAAAAGTTGGATTATTTTTCTTAACAGCTGTGGGATCTCCATGGATAGAAGTGGTCAGACTCAATGATCTTAAATGTGTTTTCCAACCTAACCGATTCCGTGATACAGAGGTTTTCAGTCCCCCCCACCCCCAAACAGAGGTGGTATTGTGCTGCAAGCTGTTGTATGGATGTGGAAAAATGCTGATATAATACTGTCCTGGTTTCAGCTGGGGTAGAGCTTATTTTCCTTTTTAGCAGCTTGAATAGTGCTGTGGTTTGGATTCAATATGAGAAGAATGTTGATAATACACTGATGTTTTTAGTTGTTGCTAGGAAATCAAGGACTTTCCAGCTTCCCAGGTTTTAAATCCCACTTTAATTTTAGACAAAATAGTGAAGTGCAGCTGAGAGGCAGTTGCGGGGTTTTGTCTTCACTGGTGTGTTGGTTCTGGTGTCCTGTACCCCTTGTGTGGTGTGAATATGACGCTTAACGTCTGTGCATGCAGTAGCCCTTTTGTCGCTGTAAAACAAAGCCTGAGGAATGGGAGAGTTTAAACATCCTCAAACTGTCCTCTGATCATGGTGTTTCACTGTTGGATTTAGGCTGTAAAAACGCAACAACAGGCTACAGGACTTGAGTGGGATTTCATGTCATTAAAAACAGCATTTAAGTCTTTTCCGTCAGTGAAAGCTATAGTCTCTTTGACATCAAGCCCATTATTAAAGTCAGGCTGAAGGTACTGAGGAAGAATTCCAGAGAAAAGGTAAATGGATAGCAATGACTCGAACCAACAAAATTTTAGTTGTATTTGTTTCAGAGTGTCCTACTTCCCATTCAGTTTGACATAAATAAGGATTGTATGTACTTGAATTCACGTAATCTCGGGCTGCAATGGGTGTTAATTCAAGTGGGATTTTTGAGGAGCAATATTGTCATTTTTGCTCAGCTGAGAGCTCTGCTGCCGAGTGGATGAGCTGTTTCTGTGTGGGCAATGTTTGCTGATGCCACTTCTAAGGTGTCTCTGAAAATACTGAACGTCAGCAGCCTTCAGCTTTTGATTTTGGTTTTTTCCCCCCCCTTTAAGGTGGTGAAGTTGATCTACCTCTTTGAAGTTGCGAGCATGGGTTTAGGGTTCTTGTTTTAAGTTATGGCTGCGACTCATTACTCTCTTTCTAGCTTAAGAATATGCAGGGATTTGGGGAGAAAGTGATGGTTTACGAATGTTACAAATGAACATTGTCTCTGGGAAACCAGAGACAAAGATTTCTGTTTGGAACACTTCAATTTTGCAGGTGGTTCCTTTTTCTTGTGCTTTACTGAATAAGCTTAGTTTTATGTCAGAACTAAAATAGCTTTATTTATCTAGTCCTAAATAAAATACTATGCTCCAGTACTATGCTTGAGACTGTGTTCTTACGTAATCCCTAAACTTGGGGATGAGTTAGGCCATGTCCGCTTTTTATCAGAACTGTGAACATTACACGTAGGCTGTTTGTTCCTAAGGAAATGTGATTTATTTATTGTCCTTTTTTTTATAGAGCTACTTTGAAGTTCTGTTGGAAGCATACTTCGTCTTAAATTTTGAGGTAGCTTTCTTCAAGAAAAGAAACTATCTGAGCTAGATTTTTAGCTGCAGAAGTTTGTCAGCATCAAGGCCCTTCAGAAGACAGGCTTATCTGTCTTGAAGTGACAGATTTGCTTTCTGTTCTCAAAACCACAAGGCGTGCTGTGGAATCTCATCTCTGTTGTCTGAAGTAAAGACATCTTTCATCTGAGCAGGGAGCTGGTTTGTTTAATGTTACTGTCTTTCACTGGCATTTCTAGAGCAAGTAGAAAAGTAAGGGTGCAAGTAAGATGTAGGAGCTGTTTCCTTGTATTCCTGCTTGAGAAATGAGTATGGACAAACTGACTTTCTAACTCTGCGTAATTCTGTCATTTGCATAGCCTTTGCAAGAGATGAAGGCCGTCGGTCTCAAGGAGAACTTTTATCTTGAACTTCTCGTTTTGTCACCTGCTTGTTAAGAGTTTAATACCTACATCCATATGCGTGAAGAATGAAGTAGCACAGTACACCACAGAGCAGAGTCTGCAAATAGGTCTTTATCTGTATGCTTTTCTGATAGGTGAAATCACGTGGGAGTCATTGCCTGCCATCTGAGTGCCCCTTCTCTCATCATGGTGTGCATCTCCCATTGTGCATGGTAGAGGATTGCTGGCTCCTTCACTCCTAAGAAGGAGCTTTGTGCCATCCTGGTGATCTCTGCTGGACAGTGGCTGTGTAATCTTGGATAGCAAAATTTATGCTGTACAGAAGTTGGGGTAAGAAGCAAAAAAGGAGGAAAAAACCGTCATGTAAACCGTACACAGAGAAACTTGATAAAACACTTTCAAATCTGAAGCAGTATCCTTAGAATAGGTCTACTTGAGCATCTTAAAGCCCGGACAGGTGTATGGTACTTGACGCTGAGGTGGCAGACCATTAATGTTAGTGCTAGGAAAATAAAAAAAGGAAACAGAGGGAGACCACAGTGAGTAAGGGTCTATGGCACTGTGATTAGTTTTACTGTAATGCTGCCTTTTCTTCTTGCTATTGCATGACCTGGCATAGCATTTGTAATCCAGGTGCTAGGTTCTGTCCTGTGGCGTGTGGAACATAGTTTTATGTGGCTGCGAGAGTAGAACATACCAAAAGAGGTGATCCAGAAATAGCCAGCTGGTCAGAGAATTGGTATTTAATATGCCTGACTGGTGGATGCCTGTCCCTTTTATCAATTTAAAAAAAACCCAAACTGTGGTATGTTTGGAGGGGTTGTTTGCTTTGGGGTTGGGAGTGAGTTTTTTGGGTCTTGTTTTTCCTCTTGCTCTGTACAGCAATGGGGCTGAAGTTACTGAACTGACAGGGTCTGTATGTGGGAGTATTTAAGCTGGGGAATCTTATGCTTTAATGGCAGGATGAAAAATTTTTCCAAGTTGTGAAATTAAATAGTATTCATTGCTGTAGTCCTGAATCACTCTCCTGCAAAATCTGATGCTACCTGTTCTCTCCTGATGTTCTTAATCCTAAATGAGAAGGACAAACACTAAGTGTGGAGTCCCATTTCTGGTTTTAATGTCACATGTCAGGAATTCCTGAAACTGCATGGCTTACTTTTTATGGATTTGGTCCTTTTAAAAAAGCCCAGGGATGCTAAATGGGGACTCGGAAATGGGGGTAGAACTTTACTTCCAGTGGTTTTTGAGGGCCAGTGACCGACACACTTGGGCACACCTAACTCTTGTGTTGTGTAGGTGATGGTTGGAGCAGCACTTGGTGCTTCAAGGGATGGGCACCCTCTAGAAGAGCATTGCGTTGTTCCACAATACGATTTACCATTAGGTATTGGCGAGCCTTGTCTGGCAAACAGTGATATCTTTCTCCAGTAAAAACTAAAGTGGGAGGAATTAGTTTCCTGAGTACTGGAACAAGAGTGAAACTAACTCCTCCACTGCTGGCAGGGATTCTTTGAGGAAAGTACCTCTGTACTGGCAGTGCAGAGCCTTGTCTGTTTCTGCATCTACCAAAAAACCATCATGGTCTTGGTGTAGGGACTTGGTGGGAATAACTCCTGTGCACCTGATGGAGTAGACCTGGGGGAGTGTTTCCAGATAAGCAGCACATATTCCTGCTCAAATACAAACGACATGGTAACTTCTGTGTGGTTTTGCCAACCCCTTTTTGAACTTAAATGCGCAAAAAAAATTTATATGTGAGAAGCTCTTGAAGTAATAAATCATGTTTAAGAAGGCCTGTAAACATGCAAGTAGGCTTAGGCCAGGTTTGGTGCCCCAGTCATATTTGAGAGTCTCATTGTGGAAGAGTGTGAGTGAGCCAGTGTGTGGGGTGTGCGGAGTGGCAGGGAGAGGGATCAGGGCTCCACTGCTATCAGGCGGCTCCTGCTAGTATTATGGATCAGAAACTTCAGTGACCTTGAAAATACTGTTTCCTGCACAGACAGGCAGGAGGGGAATGACTTGGTTAAATTTGTCAGTGTAGTCTGTCCCAGAGCCATGCATTTTCTTAACTGGTTGCAGAAACACATCTTCCTTTTTACAGTACCAGGCAGGGAAACAACCGCAAAGCCGGTTTACCATGTGCTGATTGTGATCGCTCTCTCTGGGAACCAGTTTAGGATCACACGTGCAATACTGTCACCCTATAAACAATAATGCTTTTTTTTCCAGTAACAGTAAATTCTGTCTGTCCTACATAACACACCTCGTTGGCTGCACATCCATAACCTGTGTGGTTTTTCACAGTGAACAAATCCAGAGATGAGCTTCTTGTTTGTTTTCTGTGGAAAATTTTCCATCTTAAATAGGTAAATTGAAAATTATTCTCCACAGAAGAACTCTGAGAACGTACCCACCAGCTCGGGGAAGCTGCTTGCTTTCTTCAAATCCAAACAAAGAGCAGAGAGTGTATATTTGAAAGCCTTTTTGTCATGATTCAGATCACTTGTCCTAGTTTCCAAAGGCCGACTCAGTAATGTCAGCTCGAGACTTACAATGGGATATGTCAGTATTTATTCTACCTCTTCTCTACTTCATAACATCCTAGTTCCATTATTTCATCCCTCCTCTCCTCCCATTGTTAAATAGCTTGATTCTGTCGGGTTGAATAAGTATCTAAATTCCATCCACTGGAGAATGGCTCAGTTTCATCAGCAGCTATAAATGACCCACAACTTGTAGAAAATGGAACAGCACATTGTTGCTCTTGCTGCCTTTGTCCATGGGCTGCCCCTCAGCACGAACCCAGTAAAACAGAGAACTACAGCTCGGGGTCTCCATGGGCTCTACCTTTTGTGCGTTAAGTGAGCAGGCAGTTGTGTGAGCCTAGCACCCGTGGGCTATACTTTGGCCACTTCTGTGTTCATATATCATGGGTGATGGTAAAAGAAATTGTTTTAACTGCTGATCGCTGCAGACATGCTGAAGTAGCGTGTTGCATTTGGTAAATATGATCTGGAGCTAATGAAGCAGATCAGAGAGAAGCAGCCTTTTACATAATGCCATTGCTTCAGCACTAACATGACTAATCTATTTGGACAAGTAACGATGAATTTCTGAATGGCTTGTTGCAGGATGCTTGAGTAACTCGGTTAGAAACAACAACCTTTGTACTGGCATGATAATCTTTTTATAAGAACAAGTGGCTAGGTTCTCTTCAGAAGTATACTATTTTTGTTTCAGAGCAGTGGGATGACAAGTCTTGGGGTAATGCATTGAGGGGAAAAAAATCAACCAAACTTTATAATTGCAGGCTGGATCATCATCCATGGATACAGAAGAGAAGGGAGAATGGGACTGAGGATGCCCATGGGGGCATGATGGGAGTGAGAATGGGACTGATGATGGAGGATGTGTGTTGAGCACCGATAAAACTGCTAATGGCTGCCTGTAGGAAGTTTGCACCTTTTCACTGAAAAACACTTAAGTATTCTTAAGTGACCTGTAAACTAAGGAATCAATAAACAAAATTGCCCGCTATTTCAATGTACTTGGATTTTCACAGACTAGACAAATCTGTGTTAGTTCCAGGTTGAGGTGTCCAGAGGCTGGGTGTTTTTGTGTTTGGTAGATTCACAGACTCCTTCTACCTTGCTGAGTGTCTACTTCTGGTACTGTTTTTCCAGCACAGCACGTAACATGGAAGACTCAATCTCTAATGATATGCACTTTTTTTCTCCACAGATTGATGTAAGGCTTTTCCACTTTAAAATTTTACTTCTGATGTGCTGTCTGCAGTGTTGGCTTGCTCTGAAGGAGAGCGGTTGATAAACAAGTTACATATTATATAAAGTATGGGAGTTGATCATATCTATATCATTTTAATAAACTGAAGCCATCTTTTGACTACGAGTGGTATTGTGGCTTTATGCTTCTTCTGTGGAAGCTGGGTAGGTTTTTTTAACCTCGTAGTGAGACAGTACACCAGAGGCAGACATTCTGGTTAGCTGGGAAGCCTTCAGCAGCATTGGAGCCTGCAGCATTCCGTGATTTTCCAGCCTGGCAAAGCCTTTGTTTTTGCCAGGGGTACATCTGCAGCAAGAAGCGATCAATGCCATGCTGGAAAAGTCTTGTACTTGATAGCATCTTTTATCTTTCAGTAATGTACCTGAGAGAAACGTGTCTTAGATGTGTATTGCTTTGTTTTCATTAAATAATATATTTAGTAATGCCTTGGAGTGTTACTGTCCATTAGCCTAAGGAGGAAGTTAGAAGAGTACACCAAATAATGGCTTCATTTAACAGGAATCTTATTGTTTGCAGTAGAGTTGTGTAGATAAAGCTGAAGGTGACTTGATAAGGAGTCCTGCGCTTTGAAAGGACATATTTCCTGAATGCAGTTTTTTCATCATGATCTTTTGGCCAGCTCTCTCTCTCAAACTGCTTCTGTTACACTTTTACCTTTTAGTAGACTTCCTTTAGAGGAGGGTTACGAGCCTGTCTGATGCATCTCTGGGAAGATTATATTTAGTCACTGGCAAGCTATCTGTTGCAACTTTTTCAAAAATCTAAGAGTGGTCCTGAGCTACTGTTCTGAGGTTATCATTGTGATAGTAGGATAGATAGGACTGTGAAGTTTGCAAATAGGTCTTGAAGAAAGTCTGGCTTCATTTATTGAATTGTATTTTCTTTGTGCTCAAGGAGATTTTTCTCCTAATAAGAGTTGGATGAATACAGCGACTCTGCTTGCAGCTTGCATAGAAAGCTTTAAAAGTGATTTTGTGTGCACTTTTCTTTTGCTCTTCCTGCCCCCCCCCCCCCCCCGCCCCGGCCCTGGTAAACAAACCATGAAATTTAAAAGGTAAAGAAAGCTGGGGAGAGAAGCTTGCATTTCAGTCTAGCATCCTGAGGCCTAACACAGTGCTCTCAGATCATTTCTATGATCTCCACAAGCAAACTTTACTGAGGGAACATGAGAATTTTCTTTCCATGTGTTGAATCCTATGTGGTGAAAACTTAATACTGTATGTGGATTCAGGATGTCTTTTTGCATTAGCTTAGGTCTTGGAAAAAAGCACATTCATGTTAATTATGAAGTTACTGCTTCTAATAAAAAAATACTCCCTGTACAATTTTCTCAGCGGTGGTATATGTTCTTATTTTAAAATTACTAATTTATGTAGATTTGGCTGTTTCAAATTGACCTGTTAAGACCAATATGTCTCTCAGCTTTGACTTTGAAGAAAACAGTTTCTCAGTTAAGAAGCAAAGTAGTTAATAAAAAAGTTGTGTTTCCTCTAATGATCAGGTTCTGGTGGACTGATGAGTATATTTTCCAAAGGTACTCAAAGGATTTTGCAACTATATGAAGTCCGCAGACTCGACTCCTATGATTCTGTAAGACAAGACCTCAGTGACCGCTGTGCTCTCATTGCCATTTTGGAGCTGAAATCTTGAAGTCTCAAAGTCCAAATTCAAACAAAGCCCATTTTCTTGGAGAAGAGTCGTCAATTTTGTTTCCTTGGCAAGTTCTGGTTGGCTTGCTGTGCCTATTTCCAAGTATTAGGATATGCTAGCTGGCTTTCTGCAGAGGTATCTTACAAATTTGAGCACCTTTTCCTCAAAGCTTGTTAGGACAAGCTTTCAATTGGTTATTTCAAATGTAGAAATGCTTGAAGCCTCTGTGACTGATGATATGACACTCTTGGTTCCTGGTTGAGCATTGGTCCAATAATGTGTGTTGCATTATTTTTACTATGAATTTAAGGTAGCGTAAGAAAAATGATCTCTGCTATGTTAAGTAACTGTGATCTTGGTTTACACAATAAACCCTCCTACAAGGACTTTGGTCTGTTCACTTCATCCGTGGGGAGCACATGAACCACTGCTGAAGTCAGCTTGTGGAGACAGTGGTGACTTCTGCCCTGGAAGAAGTGAAACTTGAGGCAAAGGAACAGTGAAAGCATTTCAGAGGGGGTGGGGCGTGGGGCGGAAGGAATGTATTAACTAACAGTGATTATAGGAAAAAGATTTAATTCTCACTGAGAACAGAGGCCAAGAAACTTGCAGGAGTGATTTTTGTTTTGAAATGCTAAGTTGTATAAATATTTGAGTACAGCTCAAAGCTTCTGTGTTTATCAACAGTCAAGGAAACTGTACGCTTTTGTAGGAAAAAGACAAATAATTTAAATGTGAACCAAAATGTTTTTAAACTCACCTTGTGAGTTCTCACATTATATTAACAATCCTAATTACAAGTAGTTCAGTGGAGCAGCAGGAGAAAGTATGTCTAAACAGCTTTTTATACTACGAGTTAGTATGCAAAATGCAAATTGGATGAGGTAAACTACATGGTTCCTTTTCCTTAATTACATTTGAGATCATTGGCTTACTCTGCTTCATAAAGCAGCAGGAGGCCACTACAAAACCTCACATTTGTGAGCAGGACTTTGAGCAAGACGAAGTGGGGCAAACTGGGGAAGCATTTGGGGCAATGCTCCCTCTCATCCCTACTTCCCGTAAAACCTTTGCAGGTGTTCTTCTGGTGTATGACTGTTCGTAAACCATCACTTCACCAGCTGGGTTTGGTCGCACTACTGATGCCCGTGTCCCCTGAAGCCGACGGCAGCTGATGATCATGGTTGCCTTTTTCCTGTGTCTTAGAGAGATGCTTCCACTGGTGGTAGCGGTACGGGTTCCCTGCACAGGGCTCCAGGCAGAGAAAGCCGCTTCCAGGGCCTCATCCTTCTCCCCTCACACAGGTGCACAAGCGCGCAGGCAGGCACACAGCCCCGTGTGGAGCTGAGCGCAGCAGTTCCCAGCGCAGTTAGCACAGATTCGATCATCTGGCAGCCATTGCTGACTGAGCTGCTGTTCCCTGTTTGGTTTAGTGAACTGGCATTACCAGCAGGTGGGGGGATGGATTCGGCAAACTTGGCCTGTTGCCTAATGCTCTTGAGATGTGTTTATCAACACCAGTTTAGGTTTGTGAGGGCAGAGTTACCGACCTGCTCTGGCGACTTCTGTGAGTCCCCGGTATCTTGCAGAGTGCTCTGAGTTTCATCAGCCGACCAACAACAGGCTTAGTTTAAATTGCTGCTGACAGAATAATAATGTGTGAGTCCTGTTTTTGCAGCGTCCTTTCTTAGAGTGCCATCTCCTCATGTATGCCTTCACACTTAGTATGATGGCCTGTGTAGGATCTTAAGTGTTTTCTTCTATTCCTGCCTGGTTTGTTTTGCTGAAGATTTGAGGGCAGATGTTTTCAAGCACATATCTTTCATTTGTAGATCTATACATATCCAGAATATGAATGAAATATAGGAGAAAATAAAGCCGATTCTTACTCTTTTACTATTTTGGTAAAATACATTCCATTGAATAATTTTTATTGTGTTTCAGCTTAAGTCTTACTGTCCTTTACATAGCCGAATGTGAACTTTCTAGCTGTCTAGAAAACTTATTATTTAAATTGCCTAGAGATTAGAAAATCTTAAGTCAGTTAACCTGGCAATACCATATATGAAACTTCCATTTAAAAAAAACCATTGTCATTAGTATGAACACTACTGATCTGAAGTATAATAGAATGATAACCGTTTAGAGGGTGGCAGTGTTTGGCAGTTTGTATGCAACATGCTTCCCTTGTGCAGAGTAAATAGCTTGGTTGTAATTAAAATTAATGATTGTTTTGCTCCTAATAGTAAATTTCACTGAACAAATTTTTGCTTCTGCAATGTTAGAAAAGAAACTAAAATGCTGATAGTTCACAGAGGATTAAAAACAACTTGCAAGTATAGTATATCCTTGACCTTTTCCTTCCCTTTCTTGCTGGGGTGGAGATGAAGATATTGGGAACATAAATAGTGTCAAAAAAATGTTCAGGAGTTTCAGTTCTCTCTCAAAGGAGGGTGAGTGGGCAGAGGAATCAAAAAGGTAGTATTTTGGGAAGGATTTTTTTGAAAATCTATCCAAATGCTTTTAAAACTTAATCCTGTGAACGTTTCTGAATGAGAGAGCATCACAAACTTTTCCTGTGTTTTTTTGACAGTGAAGCTTCTTCCGTGTTTTAAGAGAGATTGGTTCTAGCAGTGACCTCTAAAGAATGCCTTTATGTTGTGGATGTATTGCTTGTCCAGTCATGCCGCAGGTCAGTGGAAACGGGGAGGCAAATGAGTGCGTTCTGATCCACCTTCTCTTGTTCCTCCTCTCTATTCAGTTCAGTAAAGCAGTTGGTAGGTAGCATGGGATGGGATTTCTGCTGTTAAGGTACATGGTACAGTGTTGTACAGAGTACTCATGGTGGATATTTACAGATCCCTCTCTAAAATTAGCATGAACCAGAGTTAAAGTGGTACTCTGAATTTTCAAGTTCCTGGGGGGGGGTGGGGTGGTGTGGTTTTTTTTTAGCACACTCGCTTTCCTGTCAAAGCTGAATTTACAAACTTGTTTTGATTTCTCCTAGATAACTTCCTGACTTAGATGAGGCTTCAGGAGCTCTAAATCAGACTGTGTACTACTGGAGCTTTGTACACACTTTCTCCTCTTGCTGTGGATGTGGAGATTTTCAACATTTTTCTTATAGGGATATATAGCATGAAACAAAAAACCTTAGAGTGTAGTCGACCTTATGATCTAGCACTTGCAATTGTCCTTTTGCAGACCCTTGGAGTGCTTTGGAGAGAAAACTGATGGGTTTGGGGATGACTCAGATGTGTGATAGTTGATTTAATTTAAAAAAGGAATGGAAAAAGTCAATCTCTTCTGGTTTTTTCCTCTCCTTTGTAATAAAACCATATGACGTGCACTCCTGGACAATTCCCATATGCTATCCAGTTACTTCTAGTCTCTTTGGTAGAAAAGAGAAGAAATGGTGTCAAATCCGATATCTGTGGGCATGTGATAAATCTCCTCTGCCTCTGTTTCCAAGGGTGGAAAGGCACTGGGAAAATGTTGCCTTTCATGTTTCTTCATGATACGTATCTCTCACTCCCCACTGTTTCCTTCTTCTCACTTTATAAAATCAGCTTTCCCTCCCTGTCTACCTTTTTTCTCAGGGAAGTGGTCTGAAGTACAGAGTTTTGCCTTTTACTGCTGCGTATTTTCATGCATTGACATAGAAGTTTAATGTATGTCAACCTAATCCAACCTTTGTCATGTAAATTTAAAAAACCGAACACTTGAATGACAGAAGATGATTTAATGGAAATCAAAGGGTGCGTGTTTTTCAGCAACAGGACAAAGCTGTTGGCTATAAGCAGGCAGAAATGGCGGGGGGGTGGTGTGTGTGGTGTGTGTGTGTGCTGTGAAGGTTCCCAAGGGTACCTGCTGATCCTGTTTCTCCCTTTCCATCACCTTCTGTGTGGTTCTTTGAAGCTGCTCTTGCTGATAAGAGGGAAATGAAAAAGGGCTGTTACGGCTGGTGATAGGAACAGCCTCTAGCTACATGGGAGAGAGGGGGAAGAGAGTCCTCCTGGCTTATTGCAGCTCTTACCTTCAGCTGAAGATGTACTCTGTGTCACTTCCTGAGCTCAAAGCTGCAAACCAAAAAGGCCCTTCCTTTGACTAGCTATTTGGGGGGGGAAGAAAAAGTTTTTTATAAACATACTACATAAAATCACATGCACACACAAATATTGGCTTCTGTGATGTGGGGAAAGCAGCCAAGGTATAGACACAAAATGTAAGAACTAAGCTTACCTAGCAAGTTATGAGGAGACTGGCTGGTGCAAAGGAGTGAGACTGGCTTATAGCAGCATCGCCCAGCCAGAATTCCTTCTAGTCATAGCATGGAAATCTCATGTTAATAGGGCTGGGTTTGAAATGTTTATTGGTTGGAGCTGACAAATAGTTCTTTCCAACTAATGTGCTTCTGATGTTTCTTCAGGGGTTTGTGTTTTTCTGTCATTATGCAACTTAAAGCAGTCACTCAATCCTTACCTGCTAGTCCCTTTTTAAAAATTTATTAGGTAATGTGTCTTTTCATTTTAGGTGTTGACCATTCCAAATGCAGCATTCCGGCCACCTTTTTTACAGTGGTGACGTTTTTGGAGGGACTTGACCAGGTGGCATATATATCTTTTAAGTTTTGTTCCATATCACAGCTATTTGCGATTTTTTTAAACTAGACCTAACTGAGCTGTGCTGGTAATACCCTTGCCATACTGTATAGAATTGTTTTGATACGAGCAGCTTGTCAGCTGGGTCCTGTGATAAAACTTGAGTTTAGGTTTTAATCTGTGCAGTAATGCCGGTCGAGTGGTCTGTTGTAGGAAATGTCATATTTAAAATATAAAAAAAATTTACATTCCTCTACAAGGATTTAGATTATCACGTGCTTTTCAGATATGTTGTAGAATACCTGACTTGCTGCTTCTGATGAAAGAGCAAGGAGAAAACCATTGTACTTGGAACTTGAATGGTTTAGTCATCTTGTGGTTGGTGGAATTTTAGTCTAGAATACATTGAAAGATGGCATTTGTGTTATGTATGAATTTCATGGGGAAAAAATCCTTGACTTCATGTGCATATTTGTTCCTCTGTAGCTTTTTAAAAATGTTTGTCTACTCGCATGTTCCATCCTCAGAGCAAGGCAGGTAGGAGCAGGGTGTGGGGTGATTTGCTCCACTTTTGCTGTTTTCTGTCTTTCTGTCATGGTACTAAGACATACAGATGAACTTTTGCCAGGGGCTGTCATTGTTCCTTCTCAGAGGAGTGTGTGTTGAAGTAGTTATTTTGAGCTTACATTGCTGTGCTTCATGTTGAGCATCTAACACTGATAAAACTTGAAAGTCACTGTTAACTTCAGTGGAGTCATCAGTGCAATTTTGCTGTCGAATTCCATCAAGACTCTAGCTTTGCCCAAAACAGTTGGTTAGCTCAGAGCTTTTGCCAATACAGCAATTGCTTTAGACAGGGTAAGTATCCTTTGGGATGCCAGGGATTTTACTATGCTTGTGGCTTTTTTGTGCAGTATAACAAGAACTCCTCAATTTTGCATGACTTCACAAAAATAAAGTGCATTTCCAGCATTCTTTTCAGCTGTGCTTGATGGAGACTGAATTGCAGAGAAAGTGGAAAGATGAGTTGAGCATTCATTGGGTCCCATCCTACAGAAGCTGTACATGCTCTTATGCAAGTTGTGGTAGTGCTGGCAGGTTCGTAAGGCTCAGCCTTTTGGTGCCATCTATTCAATTTTCACCTCTTTAATATCAGTGCATACAATCATAAAACTGTTCAGAAAGTCGAGTTTCCTGGGGCCATTTTAATAAGGGATAATTTGAAATGTGTTGCTGAAGTATTCCTTTTACAACAAGTATGTAAGGGATGTGATCAGATATTAGCACAGATCTTCTGACTATAAGGCTAATACTGTTTTCAAATGCACTTGGGGCAAAATACTTGGTAGATGATCTCGCTGAAGAACTTCCTTAAATGAATCTTAAGTTCAAGATGAGAAAGTTGTTTTAAATAGTACTTCCTGGAGGCCAATACTGCAGGTTTTTACAACTTTGTTAAAGCACAGGAGGAAGATGCCATTTTTTCTTCATGATTCCTTCTCAGGATATTTCTGTCATTTTTCCTTTAAGAGGTGGCATATGGTGCTTTCCCAGAGGAGATACTGAGCTCTGCTACTAAAGATCAAGTGACTCTCTCCCCTTTATGAGCTTTCTTCAAGATGAAGCATTTGGGCATAGCAACAGAACTCAACCTGTACCCCACTGTATTTCTAATGCAAGGAGAAGTCGACATCAAGGGTGCCTTGCGAGCCTCATTGTTTTGCTGAAACAAACCTGCTGCACGTAACTTGCTTGAATTTCCTGTGGACAAGTGAGGTGGGTGGGAATGTGTAGGGCTGACTGTTTGAATGTGAAGGACCTGTATTTCAGCTGCAGGAGTAGTCTGTAGGAATAGACAGGGATGAAGGGTTTAAGAACAGGTGGGTTTTCACTTTGCGGGGAGGGGGCATGTTTCTAGGGTTTGGCTTGCGCATGCTGTACTCACCTGTAAAACCTGTCAAATTACATTGGAGCAGCTAGATCTGGATTTTGCTTGCTAGAGTCAGTACAACTGGATTCCAAGGCTTTGGGTTTGCTGCCTCTGCACAGTAATCCAGATGAACTTCTGCTGTGCTTGCTTGCTTGCTTGTTATTGCATCCTGGTCACTATTACGTATCCTACTTTAACCTGTTGTCCTCGTGTAGAAGTCGTGCTGGTTGGCAAGGACTCTGAAATGAAATCTGCTGAATCACTGCTAGGTTTTTCTTCAGAAGTTTTTGGCTTATGCAGGTTGATATTTAGCTTTTGACAGTAAAGCTATTACAGTCATTTACTACTGATAATTACGTGACATTTGATAGAAAAGCTTTTTAAAAAGTCATTTTTCGTAAGTGTTGATGCCGTGGCTTTATGGCTTTCATGTGGAGGTGGTGAGTCTTGTGAGAACAAAATACAGGGAATGATCAAGTGAACAAACATTGAACTCTCAGCAGGGAAAAGAGGGGTGTTTTCTGCATTATGAACAAGCCTTTCCTCCAGCGAGGATTTAATGTAAGCGAAAGGCAGGATCATTGCCATAAAACTAATAACTATGCGTTATTGTATCACATCATATAGCAGTAATGCTGATCTTTTAAGGATGGTCTTCTTGTAGAGTATGTTTCACAAAGACTAAAGGCTTTTCCATCTTCTACTTTGACAGTTTTGTCTTTCAGTGAAGGTTTCTTTAAAGAAAAAGATGAGTTAACACAATTCAGTTAATTCCAACATTCGAGGTCTACTTTTGTTTCTCAGGTGAAAAGGTAAGCCTTCAAGTAGCAGAGCTTGAGCTAATTCCTAAATGAATCTTTACCTCAGGGCTTCCCCCAGCCCCATGTTGACAAAGTGCAGACAAATGAGGAGTCTAACGAGTAAAGTTTGCTGATAGTTACGTGCCCGTAAGAACAGCATGATGGTGACCGAGTCCCTCTTCCACAGAGCAGTGCAAAATCAGTTGGCAGTCTTGTGTTCAATGTGACAGGAATTTTTGAGAGTCTAAGTAGATTTGAGTGCGAAAATTCAACTGCTGCTTTTGGAATGGTTTGCCAGGCCAAATTTCGCTGTATATTTATGTACTTGGTCTGTTACCTTTGGAAAAGCGTCTTCAGTTGGTTGTTGGTAAGGGACTATGAGGTGAATCCATGGACTCGGTTAAACACAAACCTGCCCGAATGGTTTGCCAGGCCGAATTTCGCTGTATGTTTACGTACTTGGTCTGTTACCTTTGGAAAAGCATCTTCAGTTGGTTGTTGATAAGGGACTATGAGGCGAATCCATGGACTCGGTTAAACACAAACCTGCTAATCCTGTGCCTTTGTTCTTAAATTGCGACGGTGTGAACCTTCACAAGGGAAAACGCTCCTAATAAGCATGTAACTAAGTAGGCTTTCCTCACAAGTTTAAAAATGAGAGTAGTACAGTAGTTTCAGAGTTTTTACTTGTGCTTTTCTGCTTCCTGTGCCACTTTTTAAAATCCAACTTGCTGCTTTATTTTTATACATTTTATTGCGCTGGACCTTGCCTGAAGTCATCAGTGCTGTCCTCGGTTTGACAGGAATGCAAGGGGAAGCAGCCTTAAATGACCGAGGAGCTTCAAAAACATTGCAGACGGTAGTTTATCTGTATGTAATGAAAGGGTTTGGGCAGAAGTAGAAATCTGCAGGATGATCTGGCAGGAAGGGTTCAGCAACAGTTATTGTGGCACAGTTTCCCAAAGGGTGGGCGAAGACACTCAAGGACTTTTCAGTATTTTGAGCTAATTGAGGCCTCTTTGCACTTATAGTCAAGACCATTACTGAGCCTCAATTTGCAGGTTTGCAGGGCAGGTGGGTGTCAGATGTTTCCGATTTCAGTTCAGAGGGATGGTGGGGACGGTGCTCCAGGTGTGAACTGAGAGGCTGCCACTCACCCCATTGATTTTTACCTGGTCAGCTAGGAAATACTCCAGCTTTCCTTAGTGGATTCAGACCAAGGTCTTCAAAGCTGATGGGTAGTTTTGGGATTTTCTATTTCTGCAACTCATTCAAGACCAGCTAGGAAATACTGCAGCTTTCCTTAGTGGATTCAGACCAAGGTCTTCAAAGCTGATGGGTAGTTTTGGGATTTTCTGTTTCTGCAACTCATTCAAGACTTGACGTTCATGGAATGCTAGCGTGTGAATTATCCTGTTTCTGAATTGGCTTGCTGATAGTCATGGGTGGGTTTAATTACACGTCCTCTCCAGCAGCAGCCACTGTGTTACAGCTCTGGTCCCCAGTGCCAGTCCTCTGCTCTCCATGCTGAACTACTCTCCATGAGCTGTCCCTGAGGCCTTTCAGTCAGAGATGCAAAAAATGAAAGCAGCCTGTTCTATCTGAAGGGGCTTGGGGACAGCTGATGAGGAGCAGCTGATGCAGTAGGGTTGATGCAATGCTGGCCTCCGGCCGGGGCCCAGCAGTGTGCAGATGAGGATGATGACCTCTGTAGCTGGCCCAGCTGCAGCAGGAGGAGGACATCCCTAAATTAGGCACTCAGGAGTCATTCAGTCACTTCTGAAAAGCCTGAAACTTAGACACTGTTCCTAGTGAATAACTTAAGCCTCTTTTACCACTGGTGAATACTCGAGACGGCTCAGGCCGGGCAGTCTCTCCTGCTGGCTGGGCTAGCCGTGCCGTCCAGGTCTCAGAGAATTTTTAGTTTTCATTCCATCAGACCAATATCAGTAATAAAAATAAGACCCACTGCACAGAAGTGAGCGCGTTTTTTATGTCAACACTTTTTCCTGCTCTTGTTTTGGTAATGTCTTAAATCCTTCTTGAGAAGCAGACTTTATTGGCTGAACTTCTCGAACAGGGAGGGAATAATAAGTGCTTGCAACTTAATCAGATGTATAGCTGCAGAGAGATTTTTTCCAAGTACTTTTATGTCCCATAATGAGATGGTATTTTATAACTTTTGATGGTGATGTATTCCATATGTCCTCCATTGCTGGGATAAAGAGCTTTACTCCAGGATCCGGAGCAAGTGGCTGTGGGTATTTATTTAATAAGGTTTGAAGTCTTCGCACTAGGCAGGATGTCAGTATGCAGTATGTTGCATACCTGGAGATTCCTTGGGCTATTCATGGTGAGGCCGTAGTTCTTTAACATTGTGGAAAAATCGCTGGTGTCCCATCTGTGCTTCCTGCAAAGCAGGGCACGGTTCATGGTTCCAATGACAGTCCCTCCATTTCAATCAGATTCCCTGCTTTTCTCTGTGCTTGTTCTAAATGCCACTAGTTTTCCTCCAGGACTTGTGACAAACTAAAACTGTGAGGAATTCAACCATGAATGTCAAGATAGCCAAATGAGTGGTCTGCTTATAATTCCTTGAGGCATCTCCTCTAATGTTTCGTGCAAAACAAAAGTCCTGTAGTGGGGTGCTTAGGAGCTGCTGTAGTCTTGGAGTCCTGACAGGAATGAAAACTAATCTTTTTATGTTTTCTTGCTAAAATACTCAAAACTGCTCTGGTTGGGCTTAGCATTTGGAAAACATTTTCTGGTGTGCAGGTCTTCTAGATGTTCTGGAATATTTGTCTCCACTCTGAGTCAACAATAATTATAAGGTTTTGGAAGGATTAAAATTTGTGTTCCGTGTCACAAAGGATCATTGTAACCATTTTATCTGGGTGACTGTCAGCTTCAGTATCATATCACAAACACCTGTGAAAACTCATCTGTTCCCTTCAAGTATAGTTAAAACTGAAGAGAAATCTGAATGTGGATCTCATGCAGTCTACGAAATCTCGAACAGGAGGAGGTCTGTGAGACAGATTGAGGAACGTAATTCAGAATTGCTGATGCTTTTTCTGAAAATGGTGCTTCCACTGGCACTGGTACAGTTCTGATCCCTTTCCCTGTCTTCCTCTCCCCGTCATGTCAGGAAGGAGCCCTCTTGCAGGAGGTGTGCTGTGTGCTGGTGTGAGACCCTGCCACCTGCTGCTTCCCTGCCTGACGTGAGGAGCAGCCAGTGCAGGATTGCTTCACACTGTCTCCAAGTCCCATCCTACTTCTGCTATGGCAGAGCTCACTGTCATTTAAGCTTTTCCTGCTTTTATGCTCTCCTGGCAGCAACTAGCTGGGCTGTTAAAGCCGCAGTCTGTCCAAGCCTCTCTTTCGGTAGGCAAGGCTGCTTCTTTTCAAACAGCTTTTGCTCACAGTTACCTGCAAAACGCCTGTGGATTTAGGAATCTGGTTCCACAACTAGTTGGTGTGTCCTTGAATAACCTTTGCTTTCAAATCAAAATAAGCCAGGGGCTTTTGAGTTATTTTTTTCCACCGCTTGCATGATAATAGAACACTGTGATACTATCAACTCTGATTACAACCCTTTAGCAGGAAGAAAACTGAATATATGAGCAGATTGCATCTCAGACAACAACATGCGATCCCATATTAACATGGGTTTTTCAAGTTATAGAATCATAGACTTGTGGAAGAGCCGAGGTTGGAATGGACCTCAAAAGATCATCTGGTCCAACCAGATGGTTGGTTATGTAGTGAAGTAAACAAGAATAGGAAGAGAGAAACCGTTTGCTTTAATGAAATAGGCCCAGTATTTTATTTCTGTGTGATCTCATCAGGAACCTTCTAGCTTTCACATACCAAGGGATGGTATTTGCTGGGATGAAGCACTGTAAGTCCTTAGAGTTTGAAGGGGTTGTTGTATTTGGAGGAATAGCTAATTCTCATCCTGGTCGTTTTCCCATCACATCTCAAGTTGGAGAGAAAGAACAGTTTATACCTAGCAGGAATACTTCTAGTGATAGCTCTGTTCTGGCTTTTCTAGTAAACATTTTCAGATTATGCCAATTGTTATTGTGACTTACAGCCTCTGTGAATTTATATGAAATTTGAAGAACTGTCTTTTAGAGATTTCTGAGTAGTTTTACAGGTCCAGCTGTGCCTCATTTCATTTCTTTCTAGTCCAGGAAGGTCTGGTCCTAGAAAGCAGGCTTCTCAGGCTTCTGACTTTTTTTTTTTTTTCCCCCGTCACTTTTCTGAAGACTAATTTTCAGCACCCTTTGTAAAGTGTGGGCACCCAGTGTGGTGGTCGTTTTACCATGAGACTAGGCAGGGTAATGTTACTTGTCCTGAATGCCTCTGAATGCTGTCTTGTTTCCTGCTGGGCCTCC
>NW_010394691.1:70043-93855 GCF_000710305.1 Buceros rhinoceros silvestris
CTTGGCAGCAGCTCTGTAGCGGGAGCCTGTCCTCTTTGTTATCCGCCATAGCCCCAAAGAACTCCTGAGGTTTGGTGTTCTCCAGGACACAGGTCTACTCATATTAAGTGTGAATTGTGCCCTTTGTTCCTGAGTAGGTAACGTTGCATTCGGCTGTACCAAAATGCTGGAGGAGCTTGGCTTCCCAAGGGATTGAGGTTGTCTTTGTAATCTGAAGGGGTTCAGTCAGCATTTCCAGTGCTTTTCCAGTGAAGCTAGAGAGCATACAGTCAGAAATAGGCCCTGGAAGACAACTGGAAAGCATCATTTTGGAGGTGAAGCTGCCCACACCCCGACACCTATTTCTTACACAACCACACTATTAATGCGTTCCAGGCACTCTTCACTCCATTACAGGGACTTTACTGTTTCTGCGTCCTGTTAATTCTTTAATCGTTGCTTTGTGGCATGGAGTCCGTTGTTCTGCACAAGCTAGGTGAATTATCAGTTACTTTAGCAAACACATTTTTCATATTCCAAATATAAAGTTTGATTCAGCTTTTGTGAAATTAAGCCTTAATTAAGGCTGAGTTGCTCTGTTTAACTCACTTGTGTTCACTGTCAGTCTTTCTGTAGATCTGCGTAGAGGGGATGTCCCTTGTTTCCCTCCATTCTGCTGGGCCAAGCATTTATCCACAGCTTCTGTTGTGGATTTGCACTGGCTTAGCAGTGAAATTACTGCTTTCTCAGGGCCCCTATTTTTGTATTAGATGCCTGTGGGCATTAAAGTTTCAGTCTTTTAGCTTTAAGCCACAGTGATCTTCCTGCAGATCCAAACTGGCAGGCATCGGTAGCCTAAATGCTAGTGTTCATTAGAGCAGAGCAAGGCTTGAGGGTAACTGTGCCAGGTCTTGGCTCCTTAAAGCAGCAGGAAGATTCAAGAAGGCTGCTTTTAAAGATAAGGGCAAGAATTGGCGCAGGGTAGGCAAAGACGAGGGAACGGCAGTGGGCAGGCCATGTGGTAGGTGTCTTCTATCTTACCGTAGACAGTCTGAAGGCAAGGGCAGACTCATTGAGATAAATGAGCTGTCATACAAGCAGGGGTGATAGCAAGTTGGAGTAATCGTGCGCAGCACTTACCACCTCTGCGGTTTAGTCGGCACTAGTCTGAAGTATCAGCGTTAGAAGACAGGATCAACTCTCTGCTTTTTGGGAGTCCTAACTAGGTGTTAATGCCTTGATTTTTAAGAATTTTGATAAAGATTAGTTTAGGAAAATGAGTGATTTATCACAGTGGGGAAGCTACTTGGAATTAACGTAGCCTTTGGTTCATTTGTTCAGGGGAGCTCTCTTCCAGAGTTTCATCAACACTGGTGCTCTTACAGAAATTTGAACTGGGTTACCTTCAACCTCTTGTCTCTGTTTGCAGAAGACTTAGTGTAACTGGGTGACCCCTATCTGGGTTGGACTGCTTAGGGTTTGATAGGATAACTTGATGTGAATAAATACTTCAGATTAGAATGAGTAAATTGTGTTTCTTATTCTAAAAGAATGGGGTTCTGTAAGAGCAGAAATGAGAGATGCTTGTCTTTGTGTTGCCATTGTTAATGATGGTTTCTATAGAGTAGAATCTTACTAATAGATTAGGTTAGTAGAGTCTGAGCCATTTAAAGTAATTTAACAGATTTGGCCTAATAATCTGAATTATTATAAATAGCAAATTAATTGTAATACAGACAAAAGAACATCGCTGTTTCCAAAGCTGTACTCAGACTGAAGCAAGGTCTTTGAGGAGGTTCATCTAGCTTGTATCTGTTTACATTGTGGCTGAGTGGACTGCCTCTGCTGTGGGGTTTGGATGGAACAGGGTGGGCTGGAGAGAGTAGAAACTGTATTCTTCAGGAAGCTATTGAAGCTGTTCAAACCATGGCCTTAAAGCCGGCCAGAAGCGACATGGAAGCACAAAGATGTGGGTCAGCATGCAGTTCATTACCCTCTTTTGCAGTTACCATCAGTATGAACTCAACAGTAACTGCTTACTTACCATTGAGGATGACCATCTGATTTCCAGGTCCCTCGAAGACGGGTACCATTAACTGGTACTTCTGTGACTACCGCAGATTACTTGATGTGGTCTGCTCTTCATGATACCAACCTTCTGCCTATGAAAGGAGCCTGTACTGAAGCTGGTTCTAAATTACCTGCTTGCATGGTTTTGCAGCTGTGTTTTCATTTGTTGCACTGTAGTCTATAGGTTGAAAACTTGCTGATAAAGTCTCAGGACTTGAGTGAAAGAGGCAAAGATTTTCTGTGATTAAGTGGATGCTTTTGTTTCTATTTCAGGAAAGCCCCACAGCGTTGGCAGCTCCGAACGGATTCAGCTCTCAGGAATGTACAATGTTCGAAAAGGGAAAATACATTTGCCAGTCAACAGATGGACAAGACGCCAAGCTATCCTTTGTGGAACATGCCTAATTGTCTCATCAGTAAAAGAAAGCCAGACTGGAAAGATGCATGTCCTCCCTTTAATTGGTGGAAAAGTAAGATATTTTATTTTATGTATTTTGCTTTCTTAACCCTATCTCTTTATGCAGAGAAGATGGTATTCAGTTATCATTGTGACCACCTCAAAAGCTTATTTCTGAAAATGGGATTATGAAAGTATATAAATTACTTCTGATTATAGTCGGTGTTATATTTAACCATTTATAATGCTTGGATTAAATACTAAAGAAAAGCAAGGGAAATGCATTCAGTTTCTTTTTCTTGGGTGCAGTGTTAAATATTCTATAAGTGCAATAGTACACAGCCAAAGGATATGTGCAGCTTGTATTGTGTTTGGTATGTCTCCTCGCCCAGATTTTATCTGTGCTGGGTTACTCTTAAGATCTGAAAATTAGCCAATAAGGGCATGGACTTATATTGAACATTGGGGTTTTTTTGCGTGTTCAGCATTGTATGAGTAGCAGTCTGTCGTAATCTAACAGCAACAAACATTTTTACTTGTGAAAAGCTGAAACTGGACTTTTTTCTGATTGATAACATCTGAAACCCAGGAGGTCCAGTCTGAACACAAGGAAGTTGGTTGATTTTGGGTTGTTTTTTTTTTTTGTTTCACTGTGAGGGTGACCAAGCACTGGCAAAGGTTACCCAGAGAGGTTCTGGAGTCTCCTTCCTTGGAGGCATTTAAAAGATGTCTGGACGTGATCCTGATCCAGCTGGCTGGAGGTGGTCTTGCTTGAGCAGGGGAGCTGGCCCAGATGACCTCCAGAGGTCCCTGACTACCTCAGCTATACTGTGATTCCATGAAACTGTAGTGAAGACAGTAAGATTACAACATTACTATTTCAGTCTGAATAGGGTTTCATACCACTGTTATTGGCTTGATTAGCCAAGGTAGTGGGAAGAGAATCATCAGCTTGAGGACGAATTTAAACCTTTGCCTTGCATATTGGTAAGTTTTAGGAGTCATTGGGAGAGAAATAAGCTTCACAGTGTTATATACTCAGATTAGAGTTGATTCATTAATATTCTATACTAGCAATGTGGAGAGTAGTGCTGCCTTCTAGGAGCTGTTCTTCCTGTCTTCTTTGATTCTTCACGTGGTTTTTCAACTCTTCCGTGGACGCCGTGAAGTAGACACATTGTCCTCTTTCAGCAGCAGTGGGTGATCTCTGACAGTGAATTGTATTCCTGGCTGTAGCACGCTGGAAAGGACAGGATTCAGGTCCCCTTTGGCCTTCTCTTTGAGATGAAAAAGATCATCTTAATTTTTTTTTTTAATTCAAAAAGAGATTATGTACCTTTTCCTTAATTCCTTAACATGGAATTTCTAAGTTGGTTTTGTATAGAAATGCCTCATGTAATGTAAAACATGCAGACTGTGTTAAGCACAATGTTGACAACAAATTTTAAAAGAAAAGGAGGACGAATCTGAGAAAAATGTACTGAGAGCTTCTGCTGACAAAGCTTGGGAGAGAATGCTTGGCACAGAACTAAGTGGGTTTTAAATTATTTTTCAAAAAATACTCTTCCTCAACCCTATAAATACTCTGCACTTCCTGGTTGGCAAAGGCTTTCCAGAATGCAGTGCTGAGACATTGAGACCATAAGTTGTGTGGGACTTCTCGTGTATGGTAGCAGAATGATATATTCTGGGTGTTTTTTAGCAAGTTGAGAAATGCCAAAGAATTTAATTGGGCTGCGAGTGAAGCATTTTGTTAAGCCTGCTTTTAATAACTGGGAGTATAAGTTGTAGTTCTTTGGGTCGTATAAAGATAGCCTTAAATGTGTTTTGCTGGGATACCTTTTATGGTGCTCAGTCTCTCTTAAAATGTTGATGGTCCTGGTGTTTTTCTCCTTTGATTCCTTTGTCGTATTCTCATTCCTTGCTTGTGTAGATCTCATGAATATTTGACAGCCAAGATCTAGCTTGAGTGTTTGAGAGGATTAGTCCAACTCTACTTGATGAGCTCCTCTGGGCATGCTTTGACTTCGCCCAGGGGAGTTCTGCAAAGTGGCTTTTGATTCTTGTTCACTCGTGGTTTTGTGTCTCTACTGTAGGTGGAAGAAGTGAAAAAGCACCAGCACTGTTTAGCATTTAGCTCCTCTGGACCCCAAAGCCAGACCTACTACATTTGCTTCGATAATTTCACTGAATATTTGCGATGGCTTCGTCAAGCATCAAAGGTGAGAATACTTCCTGCCTGAATGGGATGTTGGTAGCATTTCCCCCACATCTGTGTTCTCCCTGTGCTGACATAGTCCCTCTTCTTGGTTCGTCATTGTGAACTGCTGTTGCTGCTGTTGCTCCTCAAATTGAGACCTCTTGGTATCAGGCAATAGGGAGGAATTTTTCTGCACTTATACTGAGACTTTTTTCTACCATGGTTGTGTAAGCAAAGTGCTGTGCTGGACTTTCTCCCTTTTCTTCTCTTGATCCAGCTGGCTTGCTGGAGTGAGATCATTAGAACAAAAAGGGTGACAAATGTAATTGTCAAAATTTTAGTTTAAGAAGCTTTGTTTCAGTGTTAATGAAATATAGTGGGTTTTTTTTTAATTGTTCCTTACAGAGAGACCAAAGATGAAATTGATAAAATTAAGGAATTTTTTTCTTGCTTGGAAGTGCTGCTGAATCTCTCTTTAGTTTTATAACTACTTGATTTTCTTTTTTTAATAAGGAATTATTTTATGTCAGTAAAAACTACTAATTGAAGCTTTCATAAACCAAATTTTTTACTGTGCTTAGTGCACAATTTGTTACAGGAATTTAGGTCCTGTATTATTTCATTTGACTCTTCAATTCCACTTCGTGTTGTTGAAAGGCTGGTTTTGCAATTACCTGTTTTATCTTTTAATCCCTGTCACTTTTTTGATAAATCCCCTCTAAAGTAATTTATGTATCGTGAACCATTGTGATTTTATATTTTTTCACGTGTAGGTTCTGTCAGCACTCTCTATTTAGTTTCCTAATTGGTCCTACAGTGTCTATTAGTTTTATACGTGATAGGGCTGTCTGCTCATACTCTCTACTGTGTTAAAGCGACTTGGTTTTATGTAGTAGTACTTAGAGATATTTATGGCACACTAGGTCCGTTCTGTCTTTTTAGATTGCAGTAATGTATTATCCAGCCTATTGCCAGTGATACTGCTGGGGTTGTGGGCTTTTTTAAGAGGTTTGATTATGATGTCAAGCTTTCTTCAAGCAGTGACTATTGCTCTTCCAGCGCATGCATCATTTAAAATGTCCTTTAGTTTTTGTTTCTGGTAAGTTTTAAAATTCTCCTTGAATTCTTAAAATTCTTCTTGTTCTGGCATCCCCGCTCAGGTCTGTTTAGCCTCGAGATAAAAATCCCCAAGACATGTTTTATGAGATGGTGAGGCATGGTCTGTCAGGGTTTTGAGTTCTTGCTGCTTTGTGGCTCTCTCTGGGAGAGTAGTGCCCTTTCATCTCCAGAGGCTTTGACATCAGATAAATGGAAGGCAAATCTAATGAGTGAGAAAAACAGTGGAAAACAATGAACTTCAGAAGTAGAGCTAAATGGCCAGAAAGCCCCTCTGAATTACTGGCAGCACAAGCTTGTTCTGTGCCATGCTGTGCTTCTCTCTTTCTCTCTGGTTCACCCAAATGACTAACAGTGTTGGGAAGATAGCCAGTATGAGAACATATCTCCGTGCACTCACGATAACCTCCCATTTTTCTTATGTAACAGCAGAAAGAAAATACATAGTTTCGAGTGTCTTTGCAGATTGTCAGAACTGAAGAAAATCACTATGCTGTTCTTTTTGTTGGTAAAACATGCTTCGAGGAAAAAACGATGCTTCCTTTTCCCCAACGGCCCAGCCCCAAAAATTGAGACTCGGCGTTCTGGATTCATGGATTTTGAAACAGTAGTTTGCCACTTCAGGTTGCTTTTTTCATGTGTTTGGGTTTTCTACGCTAAAACAGAAAAACAGAGACAAGCATGATTGTATGCATGGCAGTTGTGTGGGCAGTGCTGTGCAGTAGCACTGTTTCCGAAGAACAGGACCAGAGGAACTAGTAATGCTGCAAAAGTAACTCAGATTTCCTCCAGCTGATGCTGTTTGTGCCAAAGTGCTTAACTGTGCATCATCCCCAATTTATGTGTACAGAGAAATGAGGAAAAGTTTCGTCTTCAGCTCTGTAGTTCCGGCAAGCAAGCATTCTCACGCAGGAAAAACCCCAGCGTTTATGTGAGGTGCTCTGTCTCAGGTGTTCGGAAGCTACTCAAGGTCCAAGAAGCTGAAATATACTTGCTAACCGAGAAAATACCACGTAAAGCATTGTGTGTCTAAAGGCAAGCTGGTTTAAGAAGGGAAATGTGGCTCTCTCTGAGCTTCTAGTTGCTTGTTATGGGCTAGGTCACATGATGCTGACAGATTCTTCTCCAATCGTGGTGTTGTATATAGTACTTCTGTGAATTATCATTAGTAGTATTTAAGACTATATAAATATAGGTGCTGTTTAATGGTATTTGTTTTGAAACGGACATTCGTGTTAACTTCTGTTCGGTGGTAGTTTTTGTGCAGTCCCTCAAAACAGGCTTCTGATACCTAAAACTGTAATGAGAGCTTTAATTATGAATTTTAATGCAGAAGGAGATCCCTGGTAAAATATTTCATTAAAATTTCTCAATTCAGTTTTTAACTACGAAAAAAATTTCATGTCTGTCTTCTGTATACTTCAAAAGAGCTAGAAGGTGATGTTATTTTAACTTCTAAATAACAAGCTTAATCTTGAAAGGAGACTTTGCGAAGAATGCTTGCTCTGCAGTCTTTCTCCCCACAGAATATTGGCAAGGCTGACTACTTAGTGGTGTTCCAGAATGAGACAAATCCTAACACATCACTCCTGTAATAAATATATGTATGCTAGGGAAGATTTGAATTCATGTTTGCAGAGACTTGGGCCCAATTTAATTAAAAATGAGCATTGCTCCTGTATAATCAGATACATTCTAACAGTGAGATCCATCTTAGCCAAGACAGCTCTCGTGTTCTGCCCCAGTAATTTTTTGGAAGGGACTTACGAATAGGCATTAGGGTTGGTTTTCCTGTATGTGTGTGTCCTGAGGTGAACAGAACTCCTGTTCTCAGGACGGGCTGAAATTATTGCACAAATACTGACCTAAATATTGAACTTGGTGACATACTTACTCCAAATAGATCATTTTTAGATATGCTGATTTAGCCTCAAACAGAATATTTTTAAAAGCTGGAAATGTGGCTTGTTCGTTAATATTGATAGTTCTGTACCAGAGTACATTTCTTTCCTTTTACTTTCCAAATACTGGAGTCCTAATTAAGGAAGCTCAAAAGGAAAACAGCAACAACAAATTTGGTCCTTTGTGATCTGAGATGTTCATTCTATTGCCAAATGTTGAAAAATAAGCTTATGCCACTGGGAGGGGGAGCGGAGGGAGAAGAAGGGGACATCTTCGAGGCTTTAAAGAATTTTGACTGCATGAGGTTGGCATGATGGTTCTGGAAACAGCACAGTTACTTGCAGAGCAATTTGGATCTGCCCCTGTTTCCTACTTGAGTGTCAAATGCAGAAGGGCAGGTAAAGAATGTGCGGTTAACAGTGAAGAAGACTTGACGAGGGCTTTTGCTCATTTGCCACTTCCAAAGCCTAGAAAGTTACACCCTTAAAGTAGCAGAAGAGAGGTGTATATATAAGGTGTTACTGAGTGGCGGAGCTTACTACTGTGAGGCCTGTATTTGGGGTGTGGTGGTGAGCTCTTGCTCTTTGACACTTCTGAAAGCTAAACTTAGTTTAATGTTTTTAAACGTGAAATTGTGGTGTTCACTACTACACAACTCGTGACATGGATGGTTTGGCTGAGGTAAAAACAGTTATTGGTCCATGTTCCAAGGCATACAAGTAAAACGGGATGCGAGTGTCTGCCTCAAATTCAGTGTTGCAGAGGTTAAGCAGGGATGTATTACAGAATTTTATCTTCTTGGAAATAGCGTGTATCACTGGGCATGCTGGGGCAGGCTGTCTGACCCTGCAGAACTTCTTCCCTGTTGTCTGTGGAAGAGCAGGAAGTGTCAGCAGCTTCATGTGACAATTATGCCACTGACTTGGCAAGGTTAGGTTAACAATTGGACTTGATGATCTTAAAGATCTCTTCCAACCAAAACAATTCTATGGTTACTTCCTGCTTTAGTGCGCAGTTCAGCTGCTCAGGTAGAGGAAGAGGCAATGAGAGACAAGGGCGGTAAATAATGCATGACTGCCTCACAAGCTGCCTGTGCATGGCCACGCTATACATGTTAGATAGGTAGAGATGTACGGGCACACAGACTCTTTGCTAGGTTGAAGAGGTGAACACCAGCGACCTCTTCCCAGTCTGAGCTTCTTGCACAGCTGTGGTTGTAGTGACAGTGTGTTTAATGGGGAATAAGCTGTTAGATGCCAGGGTAGATTTGCACCTACACACAAGAGAACCTTCCTATTTAAAATATGAGGAATATCCAAAAAGAGATCCTTGATTTAAAAACTATCCAACTTAAGAGTTTTCTCCTGTGTGCCTTTGTATTTCCCCTTCCCTGTTTCGGTCACCTTTGTCTTCAAGGCTGCATTGGAAATGTGTGTGGTGTTCCAGACAACCCTAGCCTGCTGTGAAAATGGAGAGAATAAATTATGATGTCAGCATAGATTATGTTTAAAAAGTGCTAAAAATAGCAAGAATCAAATTCAAGGGAGAAGGGTGTCTGCGATATTGGTCTTAGTCCTTTCATGTCAGTGCAGAACGCTCTCTTCATGCATTTATTTGCACCGTGAAACCAACAGAAAATAATAACAGATTTGAATTTAGTTTGTACTATTACAAGTATTGTAGGAGCCTCTACAGTAGTAGTCTCCTTCTTTCCTCAACTTGTGTAGAGATCTACCTGAAGCAAAATAAACATTTTTCCCCTAGAGTTATTTAGGTCTGGCATAACTGCCTCAGTCTTCTAGCTGTTTTTTCAGTATACGAGTTGGAAGTGTTTGGAGACTGTTGTGAAGTGTGAGTCTGAACCATGTGAGGAGGATGAAGCTGGTTTATGGCTCTAGTAATGTGGGTTTTATTTCTGCTAAGAAAAAAGGGTCTGAGTTCTGACTGCATACAAGCTTGGTGTTATGGACCATATTTATATAAATAAATTCTATAGAATTAAAAAATTAATTCCTGAACTTGATTGCAGTTCTGCAAATATATTTCCAAAGTAGAAGACCAAGATGATCGTCTGCTTGTGCAAGTGTTTTACAGGAATAGTGCTGAGGAAATGCAGTGAGCAACAATTCAATGTTACTGCTAGAGATTTACCTGCTTTTCAGCTGCGCTTCATCCACCTTTGAGCTAGTGAAAGGTAATCAACTGTGGGACTGTCTTCAGCACGGAGTATTCTGCTCGTTAATTAAAGTGATGGGTAGTAAGCCATATCCACCTATGTGTGCCGCTTCATCTCTGTTTCGGATACTGTTGAGTACTAATGTCTGACTTTCTTGTATCAGGCATGGTCAACCATGAGAGAGACTGAAGTACAGATTCCAACTTCAGTGTGGAACACAAACTTTGCAGAGCTTTTAAGTACAAAATACGGCCTTCGTCCTGTAAAGAAGGCTTGAAACCCCCAGTCTCATGGTTAAACTACGTTATATTTGCTTTGGCTTGCCCCCTAGCCGATTGACCTGTTTCTAGGTACTATAATGAGCTGTAACATCTTTACAGGGTTCATGATTACAGGTATTTCTATTGTCTCTGGAGGCATTAGGAAACCAGCTCAGAATACCTTTTTCCAAAGCCTTGGCCACAGAGCTGTGCAAATAGCAAGTGCAGAGAATCATATGCAAGCATAAAGGAGTTTAAGTGGTTAGGGATGTTACCTGTTATAGTGCTGTCAATTTATATTTTAGAGTCAGTGGATACAGTATCTCCTCTCCAGGTGTCTGCTTAGCCTCCTAAGCAATGGATTTTCCTCTTCTGAAGAAAAACCAGAGAGAATTATACCTTAGTTTCCATGAGACCTGAATTTCTAGATGAGCGGTTTTTGCTTTTATCTTTGTCTGTTGGTAATTCTACGGAGAACTGGCGGGGGGAACAAACACAACAATTGTTTTGCAGGCAGAGAATCATATGCAAGCATAAAGGAGTTTAAGTGGTTAGGGATGTTACCTGTTATAGTGCTGTCAATTTATATTTTAGAGTCAGTGGATACAGTATCTCCTCTCCAGGTGTCTGCTTAGCCTCCTAAGCAATGGATTTTCCTCTTCTGAAGAAAAACCAGAGAGAATTATACCTTAGTTTCCATGAGACCTGAATTTCTAGATGAGCGGTTTTTGCTTTTATCTTTGTCTGTTGGTAATTATCTTTGGTAATTCTGCGGAGAACTGGCGGGTGCAACAAACACACCATTTGTGTTGCAGTTAGGAGTTTAACATTTACTTACAACTGTGTGGTCTTAGTCCGTGCGTTTGAATGTACCATTGTGATTCTGGGTTACCATGTTCATGTGTCTGTTGGGGACAGGTTGGAGGTCAGGGATGCGCTGGTTGCTGAGAGCCATGCAGTGGTTGGCTTGTTTCTTACGCCAGTAGTGCTTGGAGGCTTGAAAACGAGCCTCTGTGCTAGTATGACCTAAAAATGAGTTTCGTATAATGCCGGTATCAGTGGCGTCTTTTGAAAATAGCCTTTAACCAAATCCAAGACTCTGCAAAAAGCTTGTTTTCTTTGAGAATAACAACTCTCTGGGTTTCTTCACGTTTGTGAGACTAAGAAGCACCATTAACTTGTTTGCAACTGTTGATTCAACATCTAGTGAAGAAAAAAGAACCCTGAAAGATTTTCTCGTTTTTCACTGGGGCTTTTTTTGAGCCGATCCTTACTTACGGGAAATGTGATGACTCTAAGTTTAGTACAAGGAAACCATTTTTTCCTCTAATACCATAAAATGACAATATTGAGATAATGCTTTCTCTAAAAATAGATCCCTAAAAATAAAGCAACAGCTTCCTTTTGGCAGTGATTACATGTATTTGAACATAAACTTCTGGTTTCCATGCGGAACTTGACTTCCTTTTTTTGTGTGTGAAAAATCTTCGATATTTGGGACCTTTGCTCTGCAGTCACATCTAGTCATTTTTGCTCTGGGTGGCTTCTTACCACCTCAAGTCTGAAAGCAGAAGACTGGACAAAGCAAGCTTGAAGCCAGTTTTGTTTCTCTTTTGATGGCAACACTTGAAAGTGTCCCTCCTCTTTCCCCAGAAAACCTATTCTTTTGGTGTTTTTTGTTAGAGGTTAGTTGATGTTTGAGAAATGAGCTTCTGAGTGTCTTTCAGTGTAGTCTGCCTTTTTATGGTTTGGGAGGGAAGCTTGGTGTTTTGGCTTGGCTGGTGAATTTTTCATGTCAAAATAGTTCAGCTGATTCCTAAGTGGTGTAATTGGTGACTTCAAGCTTTTCTCTTGATTCTGTTCTAGAGAAACCATAGCTTCACTTTTTTTTTTTCTTATTCCTCGCAGATATGTAGAGTCTGGGGTCCTTGTTTTAAACTTGCTGCCCTCAGTTAATAATAGAGTAGTTATTGAAGCCAAGAGTGAGAACAGAAAACTAGGTATCACCCACGCATCTGGAACAACTTTCAAGTAATGTCTTTTGAAGCCTCTAAATCAGACTCTGATATTATTGAAGCTGACTTTTTGCAGCGCGCTCATAAATACAGGAAAGCATCACTTCTAGCTTACAGCTAGAATCTCAGTGAGGTGTCACAAACATTACCTTTTGGGTGTGCTCAATCCAAGAGGATCTCAAAGTGTTTTCAGTAATCTCTGTGAGTGGAGGGGTGGCAGTGAGCAAGGAAATAGTTTTGCTCGGGGGGACTAAGTGACTGTGGTGAAGTGATTCCATGGGACTGGAAGGGTGTTGCAGGGGCTGACATACTGCACACTTTGGTATGTGTAGGGTGGTAACTGAGCTGGTCTTGAAGCTGGATGGCTGTAACTCTGAGAACCTTTCCAAGCAAAGTCTAGCAGGGAGGAAAAAAGGAGAGGAATTATTAACAAAAACTAATTTTAGGGACATTTGGTCTCCTTAGGCAGCTTCTATAGTCAGTTGAAGGAGGAAGAAGGTCTCCTGGGAGTAGAGGGAATGAGTGCTGGAGACCAGTTTTAGGCCCTGGGCCAGTAGAGCTATATTTGTGATTGTTTGCATTATAAAACACTTAGGTCAGAGGGCCTTTCTGAGTTATTGTGAAATAATGGCATGGAAACAGTTCATCTCTTTGTGTAATTAATCCATATGATGCAGCGTGTAGGAGAACCTAGGTCAGAAACTGAGGACCTAGCATAACCTCTTACTTAAGAGAAACAAACAAAACCCCACAACCTTTGCCACGTGGGACTGGGGAGACTCAGACAAGTGAACATCTACTGGAAGTCTCACTGGCAAGAGTCTGAAATCTATAGTAAAAGTTGAAAGAAAGTATTTGCTGGAGGGTTGCTTATTGCAAAGTCTGTTTACTTGCCGTACAGCAACTTGTCTTTGTAAGAAATTAAGTCTAACACAAGTTGTAAGAAGAAAAATCGGTATTTCTCAATTTTTGTGAGTCTATCGCCTCTTTTGCAATATTTACAGATTAATTGTTTCCCATCATGCTGTTTTAAGGATGCTAATATCCCTCACTCCACCAAATGGGGAGCCACATGTCTGAATTATAAGTAGCTTAATGCTACAGCAAATTACTGTCCCTTAGCTCCAAGTTGCATCTTAAGCCTTGTCCTCACAGGGATCTTAATAGTGTGAACATCCCAGCATGACTACCACCAACATGACAGTGTTGATACCACTCCCTGTGTAATACTGGTACCAGCACCGGATCTCTAAAAGAAGAGCACTTTTCCTCCTGGAGTGAAAAAATATTCACGTTCTGATAACAACTTCAGGTAGTACCAAACATTTCCAAATGACAGGTGACAAATGTCACTTTTTTGGCAAATCCTCACTTTGAAGATCTTGATGCTAAACCTAGGACACTGACTTGTGCATCTATAAAATTTCTTCTGGACTGTATCCTGACGGGTAAAGGAGCGCCACTTCTGCTTCGTTACATCCACATTTCCCCCTCCCCACACCCATTTGCTGCTGCTGTTCTCACATTAGTTGTTACAGCTTTGCACAAAGGCTAGTATTAGGCGTGACCTACGTCTGCGTGCTACATCAACTTTTGTTCAGAGCTAAGGGGAGGAGAGCAGGGACAGGTTAAATAATACCATGTCCCCGAGTCTTGCTGGTATTTGTACCAGATGCTTTTGGCTGCATTGCCTGGGAGGAGAGATGGGGTGAGAAGCTCGTGCCCTGCAAACATTTCTGCACCGCTGTGCGCTCCTGCCCCTAAGAGTGGTTACGGCTCTTAGCTATATATGGCATTGCCAGTTGGGTTTGTGAATGTGAGCGCTTTCAAGCTTCTGCTGAGTTGTATCGTTCCATTGCAAAGCCCTTAGCTTGAGTTAGCATGCGTCTAATTTAGCATTTGAAAGGAAACAGAAAGAGGAAGCCAAAAAAGCCATTACCATTTTGCCCCGTGTACTGCACCCATTTTAAAAGTTGTCATTTAAAAATTAAAATATATGGCTTTAAAGAAAGAAACCCTTTTTATTTTTTTCCCCCACTTTCATTAATGTTTTTGGCATTAGCTTGTTTACCAGCCTCAACATTTCATCAGCTCTTGGCTGTGGCTGAGGGCACTGTTGTGTTTCCTGGCTGTGGAGTTCAGCTCAGCGGAGGGAGGCCTCTCTGCCGAGCGGGGCTTTGATGTTCAAATAGAAAGGAGGATTAGAATTTGCTGCAAGGCTAGTTCTGAGGTGAGGAGAACCTCTTTGCTCTAAGCGGTTAGGTTAGATATTTCAAGTGCATGTCACTGTTTAGTTAAGGTGTATGCAGGCATTGGTGGGACATGGTGATTATCGAACTATCAAAACCAAATCGTAGAGGTAAAAAATTACAGTGCCTTTCCATTAGCATGTGTATGGCAGGTGTAATTTAACATCTCGGCTCAAACAGAGTGGGAATTTGGCTGCCTGTACAGTGTGGGCTGTTTAATGACATTAATTGTCTTATCTGAATAGAGCTGTAGGGAATGGGATGAGGGTAAACAGGAAAAAGACCTAATTACGTTGGTTTAAATTCACACCACAGATCACACCAAAAGATGTCCTTGTGTTACAAAGCTTGTGTTTGTCCATACAGCTGGGCTCAGCTGTGGCCATTGCTGACATCCATTGTCAGCAACAGATCATTTTTGTAGTATAGCCAAGGCTTTAAAACAAAGACGGTAATCAGTCTTGTTGCATAGCTCGGTGACAGAGGTGCCATTATACTGATGGACAAAGCAAAGTGGTCTTCTACCCGTGTGTAGCAAAAAGAAGCAAGAATATTGGCTGATACAAGTATTTTTCTGTATTTTCGTTGCCAGCTGCTAAAGATTTGCAGTGAATCCAAACCATACTTTGAGCAGTTTTGACATACTATTTCCTTTTTAAAAGTAATAATTTTTTTAAAAAAATCAAAACACTGTCACGAAGCCTTTTTTATTATTTAAGGTACTGCTGGCTTTTGTGAATTGTCATTTATACTTAAAAGTAGTATTGTAGCACAAGTTAACACACGTTTAAAAGTGAGTTTTCTTGTTTGGGAGACTCCTAGCTCTTCACCACATGTGCAGCTCTGAAGTGGTGAGTCGCGGAAAGCATACTGCCCAAGGGAGGGAGAGAGCTCTCCAGCAGCACCATTTGTGGTGGTACTCGCAGGATAAAGCTGCGTTTTGTTGCTGCTGGGGGAAAATTAAAAGCACAATGACAGCTTTTTGATGTTTGCAGTGGGTAGTTCCAGGGCTCTTTGTGTAGTGCATGTGCTATAGTTGTATGCCGCTCCTTTGAAACTGGCACTTCAGTCTGCCATACTCATATGGAGACCCAAAAAAACCCCAAACAAGCAAACAAAAAGACCCCCTTAAAACACTGTAGGCCAGGGCTGCATAACTGAGTTACAGGAACCGGAAAAAAAGTCTTCCATTGAACATAGCAGTTTGATGGCCTTACTCCATTACTACTCCTCTAGTATTCCAGTGGGAGATGCTGCAATACAATGACAGACCAGAAAGTGTTTAAAAATCTCATGCAGGGAATGGAGAAAGCTGCATGTTTAATTTGTTGCTTTGTATTTGTGATGATCAAAAATTTAAAACGAGAAGGACTTTAAAAAATACAAGATCTTTCTGTGTGTTTGAGCTACCTGCTGTCGGACTGCTGAGTGTGTTGCTTCTCTGGCAAAGGCAGATGTTGACTCTATAGCTTATGCTGTAGCTACCGTAATTGAGAGGCTATCATACACCATCTTCCAAGAAGGTCGTTGCTCCAGTCATTTTGCCCCATGTTGTTAGTACTAGAAGTGCAACAGGAGTTACATGTGAAAGCAAGTGGAATTTAAGATGGTTTGAGAAGTTCCAGAAGGGTCAGTCTGGGCAATGACGGATTCTAATGGGCAGTTGTGAACTGTGCTGCCTGTGGTTTTTATTTTTATATGTGTATGTAAAGCATATAAAACAGTTACACTTTTAAGTTTTCCAAAAGAAAGCACCAAGCAAGCCATAATGAGCACTTGATGCAGTTTCCACACGTATCTAGAAACCCTTTCCCTCTAGCATTGCTGCTACACTGACTTGCTTCAGTGTATTTGTGGGAGCACGTGTTTCCTGAACCCAGCCCAGATTAACTTGTTGCGGTATTTATTTACAGTGGAATGTCTTGTTTGGTTTTTTTTCCTTCCAGTGGAAACACAACCTTCTGTAGATAATACCTTTCTTTCTAGATAATTCTTTATTCTTGGACTGTGAGGGATGTTCTAGTCAGCATTTTCTTAGCCTTGATCAGCTTATTTCTGCAGTGATTCCCCACAGTGAGTCAAGGAAACAGAGTGCTTTATTAAAAACTGTATCATCTTCTAGAAAAATGTTTTGCTCTTAATAAACAATAGCAAACACACACGTGCAGTCTTACTGCATTTTAGTCAGTTGAAGGTGATTGCAAGATTGAAATACTCCTTTATTGTTCAACTTGGGAACAATATCGTTTCAGAATTTCAGTACTCAACTTGAAAACAACTGATGAAAGTTTCTGGTGAACCGAAGAAAGTAGTGTTAAGATGTTGTTTTCCTTTGTCACTCTTCTTTGTTTTTCATCTTGTTCCTCTGTCCTCTAGGAATTTGTTACAGAACAGTATTGGGCAGCAAAAAGAGAAAAGTCTTTATCCCTGCCTGTGAGAATAACTGTTTATATGAATATTCCTTGTAACAATTTAGAAGTTAATTCTTAGACTACTGTTTTGCTAACAACAACAACAAAAAAGACTCCAATAAAATTGCAGTTGATTCCAGATCTAACACCTTTTAAAATGTGGTTTTAAGTCCTACAGTTCTCTCTCTGGTAGAGGCATCATTCGTTATGTCAATTGCATGAAAATATTAATTAAATTCTTCTTATAACAAAGTGATTTCTTAAAGAGCAAAGAAAAATAATCAGAACATACAACTTTTAAAAACAAAATTACTTTTAACTAGATCTTTTTGTGTCCTTTTTTGAGGCGAGTAGAATCGGTGTCTGTTTGGCTGCTTTATTGTGGTTCACACTCAGAGTTACAAGTTCTGGTACTTCAGATATTTTTAGAGTAAAATGCCTTGCTAAGCACTGCTGGGTTGCTTATTACTGTTCATATCCCATTCCAAACAAGTAGCTGACGCAACAGTGTATGTAAGCATTACACCTAAAATGACACATTCTCCTTTTTAATTTAACGGGTGTCAGCGCTTTTTCGTCTCTTGAGTTTTCAGTGTGATGAGAACTGTTCTGGACTGGTCAGGTTCTGGCATCATAAGCAGACGGAATACCTAGCTTTCAGAAATGACTGCTCAAAATAGCCTATGAATAGTTTTTGTCTAATACTACAAGGGGAAGAAAAATAGTAGCTACAGTTACAAAAGGACTGAACTAATTGAGTAACTAAAATCTGAGCGTTTTAATGGGTGTGGGAGGACTGGATTATTAACGGTCGCATTAGAGAAACTCTGCACCGTCTGTTCCTCTCGAAGCTTATGGCTTATGTTTATAATAGAGACCACTTATCCTGAGGCCTATGTAGCTTGCATCAGAGAGTTAAAAAAGGAAGAAAAAAAAACCCCTTGGCCTTCCTTTCAGTGGCAAGCTGCTTCACTTATGCCAGCAGCACCTGATGTCTGTAGGTTTAGGGTAATTTATGGCAAGGACTGCCTGCCCAGAAGGTTGGGTGGTGTCTCCTTCAGAGTTCAGGCACTCTTACAGACTGTCACTGGGAATTGATTGTGAGTCGTTGGGTTTTTTCCTCTTTTTGTCCCTTAGACTTGGTGTTCGTACTTCTAGAATCCTAGCATGTGAGGCCAGTAAAAGTGCCAATGACAAAATGGAATTATTGCTTCTTTTGCAGTGAGCAGCAGACAGAAAGTGTAAGCTTTTGAGCATTGTTTGTGCAGTCCCAGAAGTTTAAAATGGTGAAGTTGTTTGCTTCTCTTCCCTTGATCTAACCTGTGCCTGCTCCAGAAGCTTCTCTCCCCCTTCCAGAATTTGACCCTTCCTCATTACCCACCATCCGCACTGCCTTGTACTGCTGTGTGCAGGTGCTTTGTCATGTAGCCATCTCCACAGCTCTTCTTTATGAAAGGGTATTTTTTATAGTATTCAACATAAAATATAAGAATTCTACGTTGCAGTGTTGCTTTTGTTTTTAAACAAAGACTAGTAAATAAATAAAGCAGTGAAATCAGCCAGCTGTATTCTAGAGATTCGGTAAGGGGCAGAGTTGCCATTACTTGAATTTGTTGCCTGTAGGTCTCTGTGGAGTGATGGAGTAGTGCTAGGTGGTATGACTTCTTTAGCCTCTATAGACTGTGTGTGTTTTACCTTCCCCTTTCTAGAAAACAGTGTTAAACCCCCAGATCTTGAGGGGGAGTTGTCACATTTTTATGACTCTTGGACAGTTTTCTAAGAGAGCACTCAGTGCTTTTTTGCTGATGTTGCTGTGGTATTTTCTCCAGTAAGATATAAATGGGATAACTTCTGCCATTTAATACCTGCTTTTGATCCTTGAAATGGAGACAGGGCGATGACTGTTGACCCTCTCTTTCACTTACTTGGGTATACTGACCAGTCGTACAGCAGTACAGAATTCTTCTGCACTATATTTTTGCTGCTGTTACTTGCTAACTACAGGACTAAAGTTCATGTCAAATCTCTTATCTTTTTTTCTGGTCGTAAAGTATCACATAATTTCATTGATGAAAATGAATCCATTTCACTTGCTAGTTTGACAAACCTTTGCTCTTTTCCCCTGCTAGCCACCTGTGAACCTGGTTTAGCACTGAGGCAAAGCAAGAGATCGCAGCGTAACTTGCAGCAATAGCATAAACCGTGTTAGATCAACTATATGTGCTGACAGTGACTTCTGCTGTACCTAAAACCAATTTATCTTGTGCTAGAAGAGATAAAGGAAATGTTCTTAGTTTACCGTAGTATTAACATTGGTGTACCTCTTGACTTCCAGGTTGCATCACAACGTATAAGCTCAGTGGATCTTTCATGCTGCAGCCTGGAGCACCTGCCTGCCAACCTGTTTTATAGCCAAGACCTCACTCATCTCAATTTAAAGCAGAACTTCCTGAGGCTAAACCCTAGCCCATCCACAAGTAGAGCACTTACTGAATTACAAAGGTAAAGTGATACTGTTCTACTGGTCTTCCTCTGTCCTTGGAGCCAAGTGCCACTGGTCTGCAGGAATTTTCCTAAAAAATTATTACCTCCTCTTGTGGAGGATTGGCCTGGCTGTAATGCTTCAGAAATTGTACTAGAAACAGACCAGCTTTCTTAAGAACATTTTTCTTGTAAGTAGAAGGTTATTTTCACTCCAAAATGCAGTTTTCAGAATGTGTTGGTTTTGTCTGCTTACTGAGGCCAAACTTCCATCTTTGACTCAATGTGAGTGAATGTGAGTTGGTGAGCTGCCCATCAAAGGGGATGCGTTCTAGGTAGGAACCCTACTGCGTGTGGCTTGACTTTAGAAGTTTTTCATTACTGGCCCCCGCCAAGTAAAGAAACCCCTGATTTAATAAACTCAGCCTGATTCCTGTTCTCCTCCTGTTCTGTTCAACCCTAACTCTTCTTTCTGAGTAACTGTGACCTTGGAGTTACTCGGAGTTATTCTGAGAATGTAACAAACGTGGGTAGACAGCAGCATGATCTGCAATCTGAATGATTTACTGTGTGCAACCAGTGGCATCAGCAGGCTTTCTGTGTTCAGAAAGATGAATGTTTCCATACAGACTATAAAACCGTGATTTTTAATTTCAGTGGTAACTGAATTGAAGAGTACCTCAGGATTATACTTGTGGATGGTCCTGTTCAAACAATATGTTTTAAACCACGTTTCTAAATCCATTTCTCTTTGCAAAACAACTGAAAAGTACAAGATGGATTATGCAGGCTGTTGTATTTTTATATAATTCCAATGTTGTTCTGGAAGAAAACAAAAATTTGGCATAATGGAAGATGAATGAACCCAGCAGGTCTGCTTCACAAACAAAGCAGGCAGCGATTCCAAGAGCTTATGAACACAGTCTGGAGAGGAACACTGGGTAAATTGTTCTGTGAATACTGGTGTAGGTCTCCAGATAGAAGAGGAATTTTAGCGTAAGTTTGGTGATGAACATGGACAAATGGTGAATATCTTTATTTTAATGGATTTGTATCATTTTTCCTTTTTAAATAGCAGGAAGTATACAGAAGTTATTTGATTATATTTTGTCCGTGTACATACAGCTAATTCTGTTTGGGATTAGAAAGCATGTATAAATAATGGGATGGACAACATTCATGGTCTGTTTAATGTTCTCTTGGTACTGCAATTGTAGGAACAGCTGAAGAGTCTTGCTGAAAGTTACTGAACTGTTAAAATTCCTGCCCCTTGGCACTGACCTTCCCTTTTCCACTGCTGATGTCCTCTAACCTTAGCTGCATCCAGCACAGGTGACATCACCCAGGCAGAGAGTAGCTGGAAGTGCCTGCTGCTGTTCCCATTGCTGCGCCAGTGGAAAGGGCTGTGTGAGGTGGTAGTTCCTGCTGTGGGTTAGGAAGAGCAGTGCCCCATTCGTTATCTTCTATCTCCCAACAGCAGCACAAGCCTGGCCCCAGAGCGATCTCCCATGCCATGCAAACACAGTGCTGCCTTCTCCTCCTTAGGGTGGGAAAACTTGGGTTTTACTTGTGCTGCCAAAAACCTTTGAGCCAGCTTGACTGCTACTGCGAGTCTGCTTTTCTGTAACGAGTAAATACACAAATATCTAGCAAGAAGGGAACACTATATCTTTTTGAAATTACTAGTGAATCCCAGTATGAAAGTGTGCGCAAAGTGAGGGAAGCTCAGACATTCCTGGGAACGCAAGTTATTTGTCTGACTTGGGTTTTTTTCTCTTTTTAGTCCAATTCCATAAAACCATTTTCAGATCTTTTGGAGGTTATACAAGGTAAGACTTGACTGGATAAACCAGAAGTCTTTTTTTGTTCGCCCATGTTCTTTCAAACCACTGCAAAGCAAATACAAAATTTCTGCTGTTCTGATTTGGTACTGTTGGCTTTTGTACCAAATTCTCAGTTGCTAAATTGCAGCCGCACACAGGGCACAGCACCAGTGAATCAAGCCCAAAAGTATTTAAGGCTCCAAAATAACCATGTTATTTTGGATGTTGTGAACAAAGCATATTGGCATTCATATACCTACCCTTCCTGGTGCAATTTTTGATTAAAATCTGGTTAGCGAGGCAGTCTAGGAACATTTGTCTTCCAGCTCTTGGTGCTAGCTGTTCCTTTTAATAAACCACTTGAAGTGGTAATTTAACAAATGCTCATGAATGCTGTATTTCAAAACGAGTTATGTCAAAAACAGAAGAAAAGAACAACTTTTCAGCTACCCACTGAGTAGATGTACAAGTGGCTGAGTCGTAGCAGCGAGATGCTGACGTATGCACTGACTTGGCAGGTACAATCAGGAATGGATTGGGAAAAACCCAAGTATTCCTACTTTTGCTTATGCAATTACTTCTTTCAGTTGTTAAAATAATGTAATTTATTGCATTTCTAAATAAAATACTTAGTACTGCTCTATACATGGCATAAGGAAAAATATCCATCTCGGGCACTAAATTGCTGGTAGCATCTGAAGACGGGGTAGATGCACTTTTTTCCTGGTAGTTACACTTTCACTCAATTGACTGTCTACTCAAACTTTAAGTACTGTTGTTGTAGATACTCTGCAGCTGTGAACTTCTGTAACTGATGTTGCAAAGATATACAGCTAGCTGATTTGTTGGGTTTTTTTTTTCTGCTTACCAGGGAATACATATTTCATATTGCATATAAAAGTAGGGAGTCTGCAAATTTATCTGTGTTGGAAAACCACAGCAAATGTTTGTACTTGGTCTCCTCAGAGTCACTTTTTAAAAATGGTAGGAAAAGGTGTTTTTCTTTTGGGGGAGAGAACAGATTCCCTAGTTGACAGATGGCCCAGCTGTGCAGTATTAGAAGCGGCTGACATGTTTGTGATAATATCCCCATGGAGTCAGAATTTGCCCCTTGGTGTTTCAGCTCCTGTATACTGTAAATGGGGTGACCAAAGACATTCTGTTGTCTCAAGTTGTCACAAATTTTATTGCTTACACTCTTTTAATGTTGGTTGGTGGGTTTTTTCCCCCCATAAAGTTGGGATTTATCTGTACGGTGTGTTCCCAAACCCCACTTTCCCTTTATCTATAATGCAGCTCCACAGCTCTTGTTCTGAAATTAAATAAGAGTTCAGGCTTACTAGTTTTGCAGAGTGCTGTTGCTCTAGGTTTGAAACAAATGAATAAACCATAGTCTATTTGCTGTTGCTCTGCTTCACTGGGCTAAGCACACTTTATATGTAATTGTTTCAGTCAGTGCTGTTGAGAAAAACAAAAGTCAAAAGTTGTCTTCAGGAATACTGTTTGCTTTTGAATATTGAAAAGGAAGTTGTCAGTATGTGGATTTTTAATAAGTCTGTTGCAAATTTAAAATAAGGAGAGAGAGAAAAAGGGGAGATGTAATAAGCCACAAATTTTGTTTTAATGATAAACAAAATACTTGCCAATTTTATCTGAAGAACAAGTTGTTATTCTGATTGTGGTTGTTAATGATTAACAGTGATTATACAGATTTTGATCTTAAGATTGGTTGGTATCTTCTCTCCCAGAGCCTCTTCAGAAATTAACTGTCTTCTCTGATATCTCAGCTGAAACTCTTCTGGAGTAGTGGCAATAACTTGAAGTTGCATCCATAGGGTATGAAAAGGCTAGAGAAATCTTAAAATATTGATGCAAGTGTTTCTGTAAATCCTTGCTGCTTCCAACTGCAGGACAGCTGTTTTTATATGAAAGCCCAGAATTGGGGGGGGTCCTCAAGCTAAACCCTCCTCACAAACCCATTATGCAGTAAGTAGGTGATTTAAAATGCAGTCATTGCTCAGAGAACACTTAGGTTCCCAGACAGCGAGAGTGGAACAGTATTAGCAGACAAGCTTGCTGAAAGTCAGGGTGAGCTGTAGTTTGATCCTAGCTTGTCTGTAGAAATTGAGAAGCAGGGAAGAACATCTCCAGCTAGCCACTTGGTTGGTCTCAAAGTGCATTGGAGCGCTCCTTGTGATTATTGCTGTTAGTGTATGAAAGACACTAGGGTAGCAAAGAAAAGTCGGATGGATTAATGACATGCCAAACATACATCTTCCTGCTTGCCAGGCCCCACGGGGCACTGCCAGTAGATGCACTGGAAAAGATTTGAGCATTCTCCAGGTTTTACTTGGGTTTTGTTGTTTTTTTTTCTTTTGTTTGTGGGTTTTGTTTGTTTGTTTTTGTGGTTGGTTTGTTGGGGTTTTTTTGAATGCAGCTAACATGGGAAGTGTGCTACCGCAAACGGAGTGCCACTGTGTGCTCCATGATGTGGGAAGATGCTGGGAGCTTTCTCTCACACTCTGATGGTCTCAGAACCTTACTTTTCTACCTGTTTCTCCTCTTTCGTTTGAAGTCAAAGGCTCAAGCGTAGTCATCTAAGCAGTCGGGCAAAGAGAAGTTGGCAAGACATTGACAGCCAGAGGTCTACTAGTAAGAAATCCCACCCAATGTTTCCTATATTCTGATGCTACATTTATTTTCTCAGTTCTGTAGCTTTGAAATATTTTTTTT
>NW_010394692.1:0-4554 GCF_000710305.1 Buceros rhinoceros silvestris
TCTATTTATTTTGAAGCCTCCCTTTCCAGATGCAGATACAAGTAAAACACTCCTGATATTATACGAGGTGTAAGCACACTGTATCATTCTCCTGCTCACACATGCAGAGGCACAGTCTTCCTCTCAGGAACATGGTTAGAGGATAGATCAAACCTGTCAGGAGCAGTAAAAGTTCACGACTTACGCTGGCAGTTCCTTGCATCAAGAGCATCACCAAAATATCCATCAGCACACCTCTCACAATATTGGCCTGTTGTACCCGGCTTGCAGATCAGGCAAGCACCAGACAAGCTGTCACAGCTGCCAGGAACGGAGAAGTCAAGGTTGTCATTACACGGGCACGGCTGGCATGATCCTCCTGGTATTAGAGGTTGTCCAAAATAGCCTTCTGCACACCTAAAGGTGAAAGACATCACTGGTTATGACCCTTAAACCATTCTCTTATTAGAAATATTTCATTTTGCTGCCTCACTAATCACCAAAAATTATTTGATCTTTATTCAAGTACTTCTTCAGTGTGTTTTCTCTCTCCCTCCTTCTTTTTAACAACACCGTAGATACCGTACCAGCTGAAATGCTGCCAGTTCTGCTAGTAATTAGATTTCAGTGGGAGAACTATCTTGTCACTGGCACTGAAGACGAGACAAAGCATAATAAGAAATCTGTCTATCGGCACACCAGAGGAATTCAGGTCCATGTTTGGTAGGCTTTGTGTTTCAGCACATTACACCTAGATCTTCTGTACTCATTTCCCAGCAAGCTTGATGATATTTACCCTCTACTTTAAAAACTTATTCAGTTTAGAAAAACACATTTAGAAAGTAATACAGACATAAATTTGTTTACCTAACAAGATCCTCCCCCGACTTAGCCTTCCCCTGATCTCCTGCACCGTCACATCTTTAATTAGTGGATTGCTAATCTCTGGGTACAGGCGAGTCACAAAAGGATGGCTCATTACCACAGGAACTATGTTGGTGTGTACTCTACCTTTCATATTTTAACAGAGATGTTTAAAAAGGTCACCTTTTCTGCCTTGCCCACCAGCTATTTCCTGTGAGCACCATGCAGTGAATCTGACCTAACATCAGTGCGTATTTAAAGCAAATTTCTACTCATCTCCCAGCCTATTTCCTATTTATATTCTGGTCTGCTTTCCCTTTCCATTACATTTGCTCACACTTCACAGTAAAAGCAACTTGCAGATAGCGAAGAAAAAAATTACCCAGTTCCAGTTAATGAAGTTATTCATGTGCATCTCCGATGAACCCCAATCAGTGCAAAGAAAACAGAATATGCATACACCACATTGCCTAAGTCCACATTTCCTGCTGTTTTGAAGTCGGTTTGGATGCAGTTCTTGTGTACATCAACAGCCTCTCTGCTTTGCCACAGCACTGGAGGGGCGAGCAAGGCTTTGGGAACCCAGGAATGCAGAGCTCCACTATGCTGTCACTCTCATCCCTTTCCAGTCATCAAGTTCATCCTTTTTCTTGCATCCAGAATATCTCATGAAACTTCCGCAACTGGATGCAGAACAAAGCTGTCTAAGTATTTATTAAGTATTACTCATTATCATTAGCAAAGATTATCAAGGGAGTAACTGACACTAGGGAGGAAATGATACTTGGGTCTAACGGAACAGATTTTGTAGTAAGATATTGCACAAGGTAGGACTCTTTTTTTGCAGACCCTGTATGAATAATACCTATAAATAGTCCAATGGTTTGGGTGCACGTAAGCACTCAAGAACATGAGACAAACTTTCACAATTCAGCCCACTGTGCTTTACTCCTTTAGCATAACCATCTCTTAAAATTACCTCCTCATAGCAACAACACATCAAAATCTTGCCATTAGAATAATTCAAGCATTTTATTTTCAGAACCTGTCATGAATGTAGCCACGTATTGTACCTCCTTGTATTCCCCGCACAGAAACGAGTGTTTCTGCCTTGGATGGAGAATATCTCAGCAGCCACAAGAGACTCATTTTCAGCTTATTTTAACCAAAGCAAGTTGTTTTTTTCCCAGCAATGATATCTCAGTTACAAAGGCCAGGAACGTCTCTTAATACAGGTAACTATTAATAACCACGTTATTAATAACAAAGCCAAAGAATAACTGGGTAATTTATGCAGTTACCTCATCTGACCTAAAACGAGCAATGCATGAGGTTCACGCACACTTTGCTGAGACTTTTCTCCCTTATTACTGGTGTTACTTGTCATAAGTCTGTACATTTTGAGACTACTGATCTCTCTGACTTCACTCAAATGTGTATTCATTTCTCTCTTTCACGTCCATTCAGGGCTTAGTTCTGTATCTGACAGCACTCACAGAAACTTAGCAAGCAGTTCACAGGAAAAACACTCCAGGGATGTGCGAGACATGCACTGCTAATAATTCCCTTCTATTAATAGCTGGAGACCTTGATAACTCTTTGTATTCTCATCAGTTCAGGCTTGGCTAATTAAAATTAGCAAAGCCCACTACCATCACATCACGATGTTCTACTTATATACGCACATAACCTTGAATCCAGATTCAAGATGAGCCTGAAAGTAGGGGTAAACCACTTCAGCTTCAAAGCAAACACCGTGCATCCACCTGTGTGTGCATTCTCCCACTTTTTCTCCCACTTCTCAAGTTGCAGGGGAAGCTTAAAATTAACCTTAAGGACATTTCTACTTCAGCTACTCTTCTCAGATTCAAAGCACTGTATGTTTGGCAAGGTTCATATCAGAAAAAAAAGTAGAACGTGGCACGGAAAATTACAGGTGCGTACTACACAAAATACCTCCCTAAATAAATGCCTGCTAAGTACAACAGAACACAGCTGAGATGAAAAAACGAACAAAAAGTGGAGGAAAAGCAGCAAAGAGAGATTGTGTCTGTATTCCTCCTCCTTCCTCTAAGGTCCCTTTCACCCTTCGTCTCTGCGACTGCCACTGTTTTTATTTGGCATAACTGGTGCCAAACATTGGGCTACTGCATAAAAACATGTGTATGTGTGTGTGCTGGGTCTGGAGTTTACGTTCTTCAGAACCGCAGCCTGGATGGTGCTGTACATGCACACGTACATGCACGCAAACACAGGCCCATTGGACACACTCCTTCAGCTTTCCTGGAAAAGCATCCTTGAGACAGAGGTAATTTAGGCTGCAGATCCAAATGCTTTGAAGTCTGGAAATGCTATTTTTCCAGTTGCTTTCAAAGGTACATGCTCTCAACCTGTGCACCGGGCAAAAGCCCTGCGGGAACTGGCCTGTGAAGATGCAGCTGAAGATCTTAACTGGGGTGCCCACCACAGATGGTACAGTTTTATCATCAGCTATAAATCTTGCATTTTCAAATGTCAGAGTGCATCTACCTTTGCAAGCTGTAAACAACCCTGCTCATTTGCTAAGTCTAATTTGCTGGGGAAGAGGATCAAATGGGGAAGCCAGGCTTTCTCTGTAGTTACAGATACATGGTAACGCCCAGCGCTGTGTCTGTCTGCCATTATTTTGATGGTATTATGAGTTGGACCCCTCAGAACGCTGACCCATTTCAGCAGTATTTTCCTGAAGTGTTCAAGTAAGAGAAGCAGCGATTTTTTGTGGACATTTTACAACTCAAGTGTAAAAAAATAGATATATAAAAATAAAGTTCTAATCTCCCTGGGAGGTAGAGGATGATTTTGGAGGCCAAATACGTGCTCACTTCTTGATATTTCATGGTTATCTAGGAGCATTCAGTTAACCAATCATGTGGCTCAGATCACTTGTCACTTTGCAGTTGTAAACTCTTTCAGTAAACTGAAAGAGAATTTCGTGTAAAGTCCTTTAGTGATTACCCAACCACCACTAATAGCAAAAGGCGACTCGCTTTCCCCTGATCATTGCCGGCCGCGGGCATTTCCAAACAACCTGTAACACAAGTCAAAGCAAATAGTTCTTCGAGCACTGGGATTAACGGCCTGATTTCCAGTGGACTGCTATCTCACGGATACAAGGCTACAGGCAGATGATTTGCTGCAGGACACTGCTAATCAGCAGGAGCAATCCCTCAGGCTATGGCAGGGCTTTTTCCTTGCCCTCCCTGAAAGTTTTCTTCTGGGCACAACATTGAATAATTTCTCTGTGTCTCTCTCATTCTCTCTCTCTCATGCATTCTCTGCTGTTTAATCAGGTGTGAGTTCACACAGTGTTCTCCCCCTCCGCTAGGGCATGTCCTCATCTATTAACCTCTATTCAGTCACTTCTTTTCACAAAATCTCCAGGAACAATTATTATCATTGAGAGCTCACAACCCTTCTGTCAAATGTGGTTGGTATTGACCTCCAAGTTCGAACATCTTTGTGGGCAGACTGACAGACAGGCACCAAAAGCTCACAGCAGCCTCATTTCCTTTAGGAAATCGGGCTAAAATCCAAGCCTGCCACTTCGATTGTGTCCTGCAGCATCCCCAGCCCGCGCTCCCCTCACAAGCAGCACTTGCTGCTAATGGAAGCTGTTGATGACCTTGCATTGACGAGCTGCCACCAAAGTGCCCTCGATGTGATTTATTCCTG
>NW_010394692.1:4663-20260 GCF_000710305.1 Buceros rhinoceros silvestris
TTCCTGCTGTCATTAACTTTGCAGCCCACTAGCTGAAAGAAGGTGATGGTTTCCCAGACAGAGAGGAAAAGCGAGGCAGAAGTAGCATGCGGCAGGAGCCGGCTCGTTGGTGATGGGTGGAAGCAGGTGCCAGCCCGCACTCTCACTCCAGGACAGAGATAGCACAACGGGGCATGTAATGCAAATGTAAACTGCAAAGACAGGACTAGAGGGGGATTCGCAGCGTATGGTCAGGTTCCTGCTTTTCTGACTGCTCTTTCTCTTACTTCATTCCTTCTTCTCCTCATCCCTGCCTGAACACTGTAAGTCTTCTTCCAGAAGCCTCACCTCTTTTTAGTGCTTGTGTTGGAAAACGCTGCACGCAGCTCATGGCGGTGCCAAACAGCAGATACCTCCTAAGAAACAGAGGCGCCCTGTTTTCATGCCCTGGAACTGTCCAGCTGAGTGTCAGGCCGTCATCAGGCTCCCCCAGCCCCTCTACCAGAGGTGTCATTTGCACAGAGGGTCATCACAGAGCACGGCGATCCCAGAGCCAAAGCCCATGCTGATTCATTATGATCTCCAAACAACTAGCAGAGGTCCCCTGGCACACGGACTGCTCCTGGAAGCTGTTCCGTCCACATCAAACCCCAAGGGACCGAAGGCGTGTGGATGCAGTGATGATACCCCGCCTGTGTGGTCTCACCTCCTGTGGAAGGGGCTTCCTGGAGCTTAGCACCAGCACTTACACCAGCCTTCTGTTCCATTTAAATTCTCCATGTGATCGCTTCAGAATAACAGGACGTTTGGAGAGAGAACTTTCTCTCTCAGTACTAACTTGTCACTCAGACCTGTCATAGCCAAAGGCAGGCCAGACACATTTTTTTTAATTTGTCATTTCTAGTAGTAGTAAGTGTAGGAAATGTATGTGGAGCTTGTGCATACAGTGGACAAAGAGGAATAATTTGTTGTCATTAAAACACAGCTTGTTCTACTTGCTAAATAAAGACTGCAATGGGAAACTAGAAGCAACAAAAATGTAAAGGCTTATTGAAAAAATTAAATAAAATCAACAAGTAACTTATTAGAAGAACCGTATTTTCCAATCAGAGGCACAACTGATTCACCATGCTCTAAACACTCAAACAACAGAAGAGACATAATAATTATAAAATTCTCAGAAGAGTGACAGAAAAATCATTTTGAAAAAAGCCTCTTCTCAGCAAATGCTGCTTGGAAGCTTTGCACTTCATCACAAGGTAACAAACCAAGCACCCGAAACATGCAAATGGATGGACACAGAATCAAAGGGAGATGCACAGGAATTTCCTCAGAGAGCTTCAGAACACAGGGATGGGACGAGAAGGGGAAGTAATATAACGGTGTAACAGTTCCATGTGCCCCATGCTGCTGTTTCAGAGCCCCTAGGTTAATAGCACGGTGCTTGCTTACCTCTCACAGCGCGGTCCCACGTACCCAGCCGGGCACGCATCGCACATTAATCCACGGCTTCGGTCAAAATGGCACGTCGGGCTAAAGCTGCGTTGTTGATGTTGGGTAAGAAGAGGGACAAGGAAGAAACATAAAGAAAAGATTGTTAGCAGCATCGCTTTCTGCCCACTTCAGAGATCGTTAATTTGCAGAACAGTGCCCAGGAAAAGTGATCCCGGTCTACGACATAGGGCTTGAGTCTGACTCCGGCAAACAGAACTTGGAATGACTCTGCTATTTCTGCGGCACTGAAGATAGCTACGGGTGGCAGCATCCCAAAAGCCTGTTATTACGGCACTTGAGCCTGCCACCGAGTGGTCTGGATCCCATGCTAAGGCAGGAATGTACAGCTGTTTGTGCGTGCCCCCGAGGGACTGGCAAAACAGTCCACGCCATAACGTGGCCCCTGTATAAATCTTTCTGAAGGACAACTGATTAGAGAGCTCAGTTAACTTTGTGTATAACGGCCGTGAACAAGAAAGGGGAGGGGCAACAAGGGAAATATCTGGTGCGCGTTCCCAGAGAGCGCATTAGAGTAAATCGAGCGCCAGTGACCTCAGCCACAGGCCAGGCAGGCACGCTACAGCGCAAGAATAGTCTGCAGAACAGACAGCTCTACCTCTTTGCTACGCTCCACTTATTTTTAGCTGGCTTTTTATAGAGAGGGATACCACAGCCGTTTGCAAGCTCCACCCCTCGATGTCAGTGTTTAACTCTGAACTGTGTTCCTTCAGGTGGCTTGATTAACTGCTGGTGGCCAGACCCCACCTCTCAGGAGTCAGCCAGCCTATGATCTGGCCTCAGGTGTTCTTTATTCTGCTTCTGCTATAAATTATTTCCATGTAAAGATTACTGTCTGGCACAGGGCAAGTTAGCCCACAGAGTTTTATAAAAGAGATCAGTAAGAAAAATGTCCAGCTCAGGTCCAGTGAACATAGCCAGGTATCGGGATCTTCCTCTTTCCCATAGGGTTATTCTGTGTTATTTTGCAATGTCATTCTATTAAGAAAAGATTCACGAATGCATGAGGAACCAGTTGAAGAAACAGTAATTATTCATTCTATTTTTAAATGGCTACAAAGGCAATTTTCCACTGAGGCAGACATTATCATTGAATTTAATCAATGATTATTTCAAATAAGACCCTGCTTGCCAGTCCCAGCCTCGTTCTTTTTCTCAGCTATGCGGGAAACGCTGTGGAGATGCTATCACAGCTCATTATAGCATTGCACAAGAGGGACTGTACCACAGTTCCATCAAGAGCTCTGAATTCAACTGCATACAGTTTAAAGAGAACAGTAATTAAGTACTTATTATTACTAAGCAGTAATAATTAATAGTGCAATTTCCTTGTTTTAAGGGTTATGCTCAGACCCAGCATCCTTTGATTCTTTCTTTCACTTAATACTCAGTCCACACCTCAACACTAAACTTTCATATGTGAAGAAGCTCCCATCTGCACACTGTAAAGGAATACGTGATAGGAGGGTGACAAAGAAGCATCTTCCTGATGACTTAGAATCTCATTACTCACTAGTGATAAATCTTATTGAACAGTGTGTATTGATCTGTCAAAACATGCTTAAAAAAACCCCCAACAAACCGAAAAACTTAGTCCCTCTTGATTCATCATTTCTCTTTTCTGGTTTTACATAAGGTAACAACATCAGTACCAGCCAGGACACGGGACAGAATGCGTGTGTGTGTGACAGGTCTGTGCTGGGAGACAGAGCTTCCTAAAGGCTCACGGATCCGTTACAGAAAACATCTCTTGGGAATAAATTTGCCACGTTATTTGAGAAAATATCCACATTCTGAGACCAAGTTCCTAGTTCACATGCTATGAGTTTGTGACCTTCTCAAGCTGAGTGAGACATCCTCTATCTCCCGTTTCCAGCGACGCAACATTTCTCTCAGGGTCTTCACTACCCATAGTAAGCTTATCGCCGTGTTGAGAGAAAAGCAGTAATTACCCCAGACATCTACCATCATATGTCTGATAACTTCTATGGAAAAAAAACAGTTTCTATCTAACTCTTTAAAGATTAGGAATTTTAAAACAGTTTGTAAGAGTGAGGCATTAAAGAGAAGTGATGAGACAGTCGAGCGTGCATTACATATACCATTTGTAATAACCACTGATCTCATTTGCATCACATAAGTGTGAATACGGAGACATGTGCAAAAAGAGGAAAATATAGCCCAGGATCTAGAAAACAGGCTTCATCAGCTTGGTTTGGGTTTCCTGATTTGGCCAAGCGTTCTTTCCTGACATACGGTTAAGTCACGTATCACTGCTGTGCTTCAGAAGGCAGTTTTACGACAGGCTTCAGCACGCAGAAACTCTTGCCATTAGGACCGAGGAAAAGGAGCGAGCAGCAGTCACATCAGCTTCCCTTCGCTACAGACCACCACCACTACCACCACCTTTCTCAAACAGATGGAACACTTCTCCTCCACCTTCTGTGGCATGACAAAGACAGACTCACGTGCTGGGAAAACAGCGATGGGAACCTTTATAAACATCGTGAAGAAAAAGGACACTGTTATAAAAGGCAAAACTAATTTCTTAACAGAAAAGTATCGCAGAGGTTCATCACATGGACAACGTGGGATGTACCAACGTTCCTGCGTACCAGGAACTTGGTATTGAGCTTAGAGACGTACCGATGCTCTGTCGTGCCACATCAAGAATTAAATGCTACATGAATTAAGATCTATAGACAGTTATTCATAATCATTTGTACAGAGATCAGTCACTCTTTAAGTTGTTCAGAAATAACATGACATAAACTATATCTGTATAGTGATGCGAGTTTGGCAGCAGTTCCTTCCCCTTCCCGGTGAAGGGATCTGTATTGTTTACAGATACTGTTCCTGGCATACCAAACCCACTGCCGACTCAGGAAAAGCTGCCAGGAAACACACCAAATCCTTAACAGTCACTTTTTTCTGCATTAAAAAAAACTAATCATTTTGTCTAGAACTGTAAAGTCAGGCGAGCCTGAACCTCACAAGGAGTCCTACAAAGCTTGAGGACGATGATCACAGTTTTGCTTACATCCATTTGAGAAAGAGGAAGCTATTGCACCGATCTCACGTGGAGGTAAGCTTTGCAGGGTTCAGCATTCCCACAGTTCAACCGTACAAGAACATTTATATTCTGTTTGATTTGTACCTGTATTTTTCAAAAAAGCTAAATATTAAAGAGGGGATTCTCTTGTTCAATCTCGAAACAGGGAAGCAAAGCAGCCAGAGCTCTAATGAATATGTAACAGAGGTCTCCAGGCATCTTGCCAATAAAAAACTAAATTCCATCTATTTGACTTGATTTGTTGCACATCTGCACAAGATTCAAATGTGACAGTGTTCCTCCTGCTTTGCCAGCGTGGCATTCTCTAACAAGAGAAGAGGATTAATCACCTATGCAAGGTAATACTAAGTATGCGAGAGCAATGGGGACATCAGAGGAGCCTCGCATGAGCTGCAGACAGAATCAAGCCACGGATAGCTAATAAAACCGACTGAAGAGTAACAGGGACGAAGGCTCCCACGCTGCAACGCCCTGGAATTTCTGCCGATAAGAGGTTAGATTATTTCTGCCCCGATCGGTACAGTTTTAACAGGACACAATGCCGCTGTAGCCGACGAGAGTTACCCTGAACTTCTGAAGAGGGAGATCGGGTTCAGTCGCGCCCTGGGCGGGCACGCTGTCCTTCAGGTATCTTCTCCTCTCCACCAGCACCTTGCAGAGCTCCCTCCCCGTGCGGGTGGTAGCCACGCATTTTTGCCCTGTAAACCTTCAGAAATACTATTTGTACTCTTAAAGTTTGGTTCAGTGACAGAATCTGACTTCTGTGGGGGGGAAAATAGTGTGAAAGAGAGAATGCAAGGCTGAAGGGAGAATAAAAAAGGTGACTCCAGTGGATTAACGAGCTCCTATAGTCATTAAAACTTTAAAGCTGTGTGAAGAGCTTGGGGTGCGGCAGCCTCTGCGCGTCGTCCCCAACCTTGCCACACCCCCGGACAGGCGGCTATTCGGCAGTGTGGACTAACAGCAACTCTCTTCAGACGGGAGCCACATCCAGACTGCGGCTGGGATTTGTGCAGGTAGCAGTTACCACTGCACAACTGCGCTTGCCCCGGGGCTCCTTTCTCTGAAGCCACACTAGATGGCATAAACCAGATGTGCTAATTCAGCCTGAAACACGGAATTTCAGGGGTTTTTATACGCACAAGAAAAGCTAAACACACAAGATTCAGAAGAGTGTTCTCCAACTACATCAGCTCAAATGACTTTGTTGTTATTTTCCAGGTACTGACTAGGACAAAACAAATTAAAAAATGTTCAAGCTCCTTGGTTTATTAAATTGTAGGTAGCAAGCAGCACAGACAAGCTTTTGTAATGGAGAAATCATTCGTTCTTAGATCAGAGTTTTGGTTAACTTTGCACTATTATTTTTATTTAATAAAACTAATTTACAGTGATTATGCTAAGATATGGTGACAGAATATTTTCACTTGTGAGATCTGAGACTGAATTCAGATTCCAAATGAATCAACATTACCACTGACTGTTGACTGGAAGAAAAAGCAAATTAAAAGCAGAAGAAATCACTGTTTTATCTGATCAATAAAAATTGCTTTTGAATTCCATTATTAAAAAACCCCACGTGTCCAATCTGTAACTTCCACTTTCAAAACTAGAAACAACTACTCTTAAGGAGGACAAAAAAGCAAAGGCTGGTTATTGAATCAAAGAACAGACAGCTAAATTTGGGGGCATTCTTCTAGCCCAGTCCATCCAGCTTTTGCCTTGACCTTTGCCTCTCGGTAACGCAAAGCCCTCTGTACAGTCGTACAAAGACAATAAAAGTTGGTACTGGAGAAGGTATTGTTTGATGGGATCACAAAGCACCTCGAGTGTACGCGCAGAAGAACAAAGTTAGGCAATTCACTCAGTGGAAAAGTGTTCCACGCAATCAACACACATCTTACTTGTTAGAAGGTGTACTCAGGGGGCAGGCACACCGCTGGCAGTCCTCAGCCGTCCCTTTGGTGGGATCGCCGTAGAAGCCAGGAAGGCACCGATCGCAGTGCAAACCGCCCGTGTTGTGCTTGCAGTCCTAAGCACAAGAGGAAAAGGACAAATTCCCAGTCAGAGGTCTGACATCTGGAAAGGTCTGGAAGGTCACTCACACCGCGCTTCCTCTCAGCAGGACTGAGAGAGGACTGCAGCACGTGATCTCACTTTCTGGTGGCAGTGAAGAACTGGTTGGCTCTCATGACCAGCGCTTCATACATCAGGTATTTGCGTTCTTTTGGGTAATTTTTCTCTATGTAAAGCAAAAAGAATATTTGACTGCAGACCTTTATCCTTCTACCAGCCAAGAGCCGCGCTATCGGTTTAGCTTGTTGAAAGACCAACGCTCTCCGGAGCGGCTCGAACAGGTTTAGTGGTGCGGTCTTACAACAGACTGTACTTTGTGTCAGTTTTCAGCTGCAGAAATACAGCCCGGATGAAGGATTTATCAAAATGAATTCTTACATTCGGCATGGAAGCGCATGAGATCATTTTACAAGGCCTATGGCTCGCAGTATACTAAATAGATTTGTGAACAGCAGCAAAGCCTGAATTACTCTGTTAATACTTGTGGGCTAGAATAGAAGAGCATCCAGACTCTATTTTGTGACTAAAAACCAGGGTGAGTACACTGTTTATAGGGCTCTATCCAACGGTTTGCGTTCCTCTATGCGACTGACTGGCCTCCTTCATACCAGAGACAGTTTGTCTGAGCACATCAAACATCCAGTATAAAAATGGCAGCACTAGATCTGCATTTCTGTATATCACCTTCGGCCTGATCCCAAAGGAAATGATCTTTTGGCAGAATGGGAACAGGTCCCCTAAGAATATTTAAGAACCAAGATTTAAAGAGTAATTACCCCTTGTACTCTTCTCCCCCCTGCCCCCACCATATAGGATTCAGAAATTCTAAATTATTGGCAGGACTTCTGATAGGTTCAGCAAATACGTTTTCTGGCTTAAATTCCTTTTCAAAAAATTTTTTTAGTTTTTTTTGGCCACATTTTTAGCACACCACACCATACCATTCTTTTCACTGCTGTTTGCCCCAAGATACCCGCACGTAGCCCTTCTGCAGTGTAAAACCAGAGAAAGCGGGAGAAATGGTTTTATGCCCTTAAATGCCATCTTGATGTGCTTGGGTATAGAAGGAAAAGCATATGGCAACTTGAAAAGGGCAAAATGAAAGCCACTGGAGAGAACCCGAGTAGCGGGCCGTGTTCTGATCCGACTGACACCACGGGACCGTTCAAATCTAGAATGGGTTTCACCCAACCTGCTGCTGAAGAACTCTGGATGGTTTGGTTTGTGCTTTTTTTTTTTTTTTCAGTGTGCGTGTGAAGGCGTGGGTATTTCCAAACTTATGATTTAATTTAAAATATTTTTAAGAACACTTTAAAATCGTGTCCTCATTTGCAGTAAGTCACACATATGGTACTGGCTGATATTTAGCAGCCTTCCTGTCTGAAAGACATCATGTATCCCCAACAAAGGAGAAGAAACCCAGCTCTTCTTCATGACTTTCCAGGATTGCAATGGTTTGTATGAAGGTTTTTAGCATCATGTCCTGCACAGACGATACCCCACACCTGGGCATGCGAACAAACACAATCCCCTGTTCAGCCTGTGAAGGTCTGTGTCCAGAAGTGCAGTTTGCTGTTTCAAACAGGGCATTCGTATTGCTTGGGCACACAATCAGCACATCTTTGAACCGAAAGCCTTGGTCACAAAATTACATTTTCATTCGTGAGCTAATACCAACTACCGAGACTCTTGGACAAACAAAATTACAGCATTAGAACCTTGGCTGGGTGAAATTCTACTTCATTAGGTCATTTACCTCCATTTAATTGTTACTTCAAGTGCTGTCATTCAAAAAGAACGTACCGGCCATACTGACAAAGGAGCCGGGAACACTGAAATATGCCTTAAAAGATGTGACAAAAATAATTCAAGTGTTTCAAAAGAAAAATCCTTTGCAATTCAACTTTCTTAAGGCATCATGTCAAATTATTTGTACTTTTCCTGAAAAATAATGGATTCTTCTTTTGTGTTAAGTTTAGCTTTAAATATCCTCAGACGTATCCTAATGTTTCTGAAGAACGCGAACAGCTTACGTGTCAAGGATGTTATTAAAGTGAGAGGAGCTAACACACTCTTTTAAAGCTACACATGTCTAAGAGTGGTATTTGCAGCTGCTGCTGTTTTAAAGTGAAAACCTGAAACCTTCCATTTTGTAGGAAAACAATTCATGTTCCAGAGCCGGCTTTCTCCTCTTCGATGCTCTAAATGTCAGTCACGGTGTCTCACTCTCCTCAATCCAGATGTCTGTATCTGCTTACTTCCTCATCACCAATCAATAAGTTTAAACCAAAAAAGAACGCCACACACCGTGCCAAAACCTGAGCACACGCTGCACTGGGTGCGTGTTAGTGTTCAGCTGAGAAATAAGGGTCTCGTGCAGCCCTGTACTCCCCTTCCTGAGCCAGAACGGCCTTTGCAGGACAAAGAGCCAGGATTATCTAGTACGTAGATGTGATGCATTAAACTTCCTACAAATTTGCCAAATGTACAGACCACTTTAAGTACTGCGGTAGATGAGTTACTAGCACTTCTAAGGATATTATCAATACTCATTAAAAACTTGTGTTTTCTTGATATCAATTGGTTGAAACTTGCCAAATGTACAGCAATGGGTTGGAGTATCAACTAGTTTGAGCAATGTCTAATCTCCTTAAACCATGCTTAAGCCTGTCAAGTTTTAATTTCATGTTTGTAGGGACATTTAATTAATTTTCTATGTCACAAGACTGGAATAAAAATCATGGTCAACAATCTGTGACCTGTTCAGTACATTACATATACTTCCATTTATTCCCGTGCAAATACAGCTTGTTCCTACACCTTGATCTAAAATTGGTGCCTTGTTCTGTAGACCCATAGACCTTGTGGCCAAGAACAATTTCACGTCCAAATCTTTATGCTTTCAAATTCCAGGCACTATTTTGAAGGTAATCATCTTCTGGACCTCTTTTATCTCCAAACACCATTTTAAAACTCTGAGTAAGACTGTGAAATTTATTTCTGTCCCAAATTTTACATATGACTCAGACCTTGCTGCCTGAGGACTGTATTGCTGATGTCCTGCAGGATGTTTCCCACCATTTCCTATCAAGCCCAAAGAAAACACATTAATATCTTTTTGCCCAGTAGCAGGGAACCCTAAATTCACACCAAACTCACTCCTCCTTAGCTGCTGAGTGGATATGAATATGGAAGAGAACAGTCCAATAGAAGGCCAGTGATGAAAATAAAACTCGGATCAGGGAGTATGACTAAGTCCAAGTGCCTCTGGCACATCGCTGCCCTACCTCAGGATATCTGTCACAGGGACAACCAGGGAGGCTGCTCGTTTCAGCTGGTTAAAGGAGGTGAGAGGGTGAGCCTGAGAGCCTATTTCAGTACAGTCCCCAGCCGCCCAGACCGGACAGCGGTTAGCGCGCCTTCGGAAGCATGAATATACTCCTCTGGCATTTGCAAACTACAGTAACATCGAGATGACACGGACAATTGCCTTTTCCTGGTGTTACAAAGCAGTCAGGATGCTGCAGCAGCTTTACAGACTGTCCACCTGAGGTACACCTACACTGCACTCAGCTTGGGGTGTATCATTTTGTTATGGTGTGTGTGGAGACGGGAGAAGAGACTTTGTGATCCTGTGATGAATGCTGTCTAAAGCCCAAGTCCGCTAGCTCTGACACCGGCCTCAGTCGATGTGGTATATGCCGTTTACCCACAAAGGAATAAAATACTAAATCGATGCCAACGGGGACTGCCCAGCTTGTGATTTGAGCATGTCTTAGGGGAGAAAGATCTGGGCTTACTGATAGGAACGTAGCACCCTGCAATGAATGAGAAGCCTCGAAATGTGTTTGCTGTTCTCAAGGCTGGGGTTTAACCCACCTCCTAAAGCTACTGTAAAAGTGAGTGTAGCGCCACAAAAGGGTATTTCTGAATGCCAGAACTTGCCCTCTGTACCAAAGCAGTTACGTATATGACAGTGGCAGTGAGAATGATGTACCACAATATCTATATGGTTGCTGCGGGAATCAAAGGGCTTTGCAGGTTACCGCAAGATATGCGTTAAAATGAGCCTTCTATACAGGCCCATGTCGAAGCAGATGATTTCAGCTTTTATCACGAGTCAAAACATATTTCAGCTGCTTTTCAACTACATTTCAAAGCTAAGGAAGAGCAAAAAAGAAGTATCATATCAGTAAATTAGATGCCTAAATTGTCTGTTGTATTACCGAAAAAACACCATGAATAATGATGAGGCGGCCAAAAGGCTGTGTGTGCCTCAATAGAAAGAATGCCTTTGATGTGAAACATTTCTCTTTTTCAGCATTCAGACTCCTCTGCCTTTCACTTCAAAAGGCTTATGATCCAAATTGAATAGCAGCATTTAATAGCCTACATGGATACTAACTCATCCACCTTCACTTACAGCGTTTTCAAAGTATGCTGCAGGAAAACCCAGAACTGATTTTAAGCTCCTTGTGTGCCTCTTCTTTATAGCGTGGTCTAGTGTAAGCTCAGACAGAACACGTAAAATATGGAATGCTTGATAACGCATAGAGATTGAAGTACATTTTCTACTGGTTATTTTCCAGTAGAAACCCCCTCTTATGGATTCTGCATTATCGTTACACCAGCACCCTTGAAACATCAGGAGGGGGAGCTCTGCTGTCTCTCTCAGTCAGGAGCTTGCACCAGCTGAGAAGCGCAAAAGCCTTACAGGACCCAGAGCAGCCTTCTCTCGACCCAGGCTGCTGCTACAGGCAAAAACAAAGAGGGAACTTGTGCAAGGGCTACAACTTGAAGACACAGAAGCAAGCAGCCTCAGAACTCAATCCAGCTGTGCACCTCTAAGCAAAACGGTCAATAGTTATGACACAGCTTAAGCAGGATTCTCCCTTCCCTTTCTTTTCCGTTAATTGATTTTATCACACACTGATGCTGTAGACGTAGTAGCTGGAGGCTATGGTCATCAATGCCACAAACTCTATCCTTGTCGAGAAACACTAATCCGTATTACCCCGGTGATAAACACTTCCATGGCACAGCGAAGGATTTCAAATATGACTGTCATGTCACACGTATTTTCCATCCTAGGTACTTCTTTAAAGCTGACATTATAATTTAATTGAGAATCATTTTAAGCTTCTATTCATGAAAAAGCAAGTTGAAAAAGTCACCGATCCACACATTAAGGGTATCTTGTTTTGCACTGCAATGGAATTAAACATCTTGTATGGGCAAGAACAGTGGTAATTCTAAGAGTCAGATTACATTGAAAAAAAGCCCGAATTTTCATTTTCGATTTTTCCCAGCAGCTTTTTCTTAAGGAAATAAGAGGGAACATTTAGAAACATGCACAGTACAGAGTCTGCATGAAATTCTGGAGGGAAATGAGAGTATGATATCCCACTAAACTGGCACTGGCTCAAAGAGTGTTTCTGCAAGACTAATGAAATGAGGCATGTTGTTTCAAGCTGCATGCCATGTAAGACAATATAGAACTAGAAATGCCCTTCAGTTAATCAGAACGGTCTATTCAGCGCAATTCATCCATTTCAAGAGGCTACTGAACAGGCGGGAAATAGCGGTGTGCTGGTAGGCTTATTATGGACAATATCACAGATTTAACTGTGGAATTAGTAGGTAGCTACACAAAACCTTCCTAGCCTAGAACATAATAAAAAGCTGATTCAGCCCAGATTGCGTGCTTTTACTGTATTTTTCTAAAATACACTTTATTAAGTGTATCTCCAAGGTTTAGTAGGAATCTAGATGAAGGAAGCCATTAACAACATCTTCTTGCGATACCAGAACCAAATTTACTGTTACCTGCTACGTACTCTGGACTGCAGGAGGCAGATGGGAGGGAGAGAGAAACCTTGCATGCAAGAACACTGAAATATTTGCTGCTTTCTGCATGCCATACCATACACTTACTGATTCTATGTCAAACCATAAATCCTAGGGGAATAAAAAATTCTTTTGTTTAACTGTACAAGCTACATCTGCCTTGGTATGAGGGGATCCTTAACTCCAGCAACAGTTCAACATAAAAATCTGTTCTGTTAATCACTGGCTTTTCCTCCCTGAGTATTTCGGGTCTCAGAGGTCATTAATTCGATTGCACAGGTACATTCCATTGACGCTGGCCACGCCCATGAAGTTTCCTGTAGCGACTCTTACCAGGCATTCTCCTGTCATATCATCACACAATTCTGCATGACCAAAGCACGTACACGGTGCGCAGACTCCCCCAAAAATCGTGCCGTTCACACGCCTGTGTTGAGGCCAGCAAGACTGCAAGAAAAATTAGATTAAAAGTCAAACTCTCACTTGAACAGAGAAAAGGAATGGCATTTTTAAAATACTGTTGAATTTGACACTTGCACGCACAAAAACTTATTTGTCATATTAATAAACCCCCAAGTTTTCTCTAGAAAGCTGTTCCTCCTGGTGCTCTGCCTTTGCACTGACCTCAGCCTCACTGGCAGGTGTGAGATTAGAGGAAGCCTTCACTTGATTGCTCCTCTGAAATGGTAAAATCAAGTGGAGAAGTGAAGAACTGAAATATGACAGCATCAAAGCAAGAGGTACAGCTTGAAAAATAGCCAGAAGGCAAAATACTGAGGGAGAGAGAAGGAGGGAAGAAAACCCCCAAACAACAAGAACCTTTTCTGGGCACTTTAGCTGCAAAGAGCAAATAAAATACCACTTGGTCTTTTTTTGTTTGGAGTCTAACAAAGGGCTACAGTGAAACAAAGCAGAGGCTGAAAGGAAAGCCATCCTTTTCTTCACAAATTGTGCTTCCTGACTATAAAAGTAGAGCCACTTCCCTGGAAGAAAGTGCTCTGATCTCTTTTTGAAACGTTAAATCCAGATCAGTATTAAATGCATGGCCAGTTTTTTGGTTGGAAAGGTGACACCGTACAACTGTGGTTCATCAGCAAAAATTCAGCTATTTCATCTCTTCCTAAGACGTCATGCAGCACTCTTCCTTCCTACGTACCTCACAAACGGCTTTACCGTTTTTGCAAACTATCTTTCCTCACTAAGACTGCTCACGTGATCCAAGGATGCTGCATAATACAAAGGCGCATCACAGAGAGCTGACCTTCAAAAGCACCTGGCTGATACCAGGAGAAAGTTTCTTATGACAGAATATTAAAAGTATTGTTTAATGAAGAAAACATCTTCCCCTTCACATACATTCACCAAAGAGGTAACAAGAAGATTCTTCTTTATCAAAATAAAGAGAATGTCCCTTTTTGTCTTACTCCTACAAAACGTGATAGTATTTTGAAGATGAATTGATATTATTCTTCTGAAACAGCTTTGCAAAACCTGAAATATTATCCTTATTTTTCCTTCTGAATTTCCTTTCTTGGTTACACATTTCTAACGAGCCCCATAAATACTAAAAATTAAAATTCAGAGTTATAAAATAGTAAACAAGAAAAACAGGTTAAAAGGAATTGTCCTATTTTTTCTCCAGTGGCATGAGATGCAACTGCCTAAGCTGTACCTGTATAAATCTACAAATCTTTTTCCTCTTTTGGCGATTCTGAAAAGAATGATCTTGTGCACAGATATACATGATATTGCACAAGATAAGGCTCCAGAAGTCATCAGTTCTAAGGGCTTAGACATGGAATATCAACAGTGAGGCTTAGAACAGAACTAAAATAAATTATTGCAGATTGGGAGCTTGAAAAAAAAAGAAGTGAGGTAACATGAGGAAAGTTCTTGTCCAACATAGCGATGCAAGTTAACTTCCACAGTGGAATTAAAAGAGTTGATAGAAAGGGAACAGATCTGGTGGAGCAGAACAACTGGACGTGAAGATGTTGACAAATAAAGGCCAGAATATTCACAGGAGTAGAGCTAAGAAACTATCTCGGAGAAGTCCAGCTGTTATTTGAAATTTAAAATTTCATCTTCTTTATCCACACTCAGTTCTATATTCATTTTTCAGATATTCTAGAAAAAGAATTTACTTTGACTAGAATCTTGCAGAAAACGAATCCAGATTGTTTTGTAATTGAACAATCTCACCAGAGACAGCACATATTAAACGGGCTTGGTTGTCTTTGGAAGACTGATCGTGCCAAAACATTCACAGCAAGAAAATAAGTAAGTAACGGTTGATTTTAGTGGTGCAGCATCTATGCCAGAGACCACAACATCATTACACAGGAAACACATACATTAAATTCAATGACAAAAAGAAAAATGAAACTTGAAACCTGCACAGAAATCAATAGAAATGAAACTCTGCTAGGTTCAACCTGCAAGAAACTAAGCATTGGTCAGGGCCAAAAGTATTCAGAAGAAGAATTCTAATAAATTCACATTTTCAATTTATCTTTCCATACTTTCTCAGCTGCTAGTTTGCCTGGAAATCCAGAACTTCACTGCCGGGTGGTTTTCCTTGCCTGTCCTTGTTACAGAAAGCCCAGCCATCCACTCAGCACACCTCGTTTCATCCCGTCCAGCACAACCGTTCAATGCATCCCGTGTGTTGAACCTCTGCTACAAAAGACTCCTGAGACATTAACTCAGCGGATAATGGCACAGAACCAACACACAGGTAGGGGCTGTTCAATGGGTCTGTGGTTGGCGCTCAGCCAGGGTGGGAACCAGAAAACACCCATCAAGACTTCAATTTTGGCACTATCTATATATGCACTTTCTACTGTGGAATGTGTTCTACAGCATGTATCAGCTTCCGGGACTCTTCTGAATTGGAGTGAAGGTTTAGCACTGGAGGACACGGCGCTGGAGAGAGAATTTCAGCAACACCAAGGCAGGAATTCTACCCAAGTCCTTTGGCATCTACAACAGAAGCAGATATTGGAACATCTGCTCTCAGGGCCTTTCCAAATGCTCTTTGGGAAATTGCACCTACGTCTGAACTGAGAGGAAAAACGCACAGGTGAAAACAAAACAAAAAAATAACTCAG
>NW_010394692.1:20350-40507 GCF_000710305.1 Buceros rhinoceros silvestris
CAGCAGGAAGCACAATGACACCTCATCCAGCTTTTTTCCCCAAATAATTGAACAGACAATGGCCATGCTTCAAAATTATTTCTCAGCCAAGGTCGGCAGTATTCCACTCCAGTCCGTTGTTTTTTTTTTCCTGTCTGTACCACTTTGGAAATGATAGGAATATCCATTAATCCCCTCAGGCCTTCTTTCCACATTAGTTTATCTAGCCCCAACTACGGGCAACCACATTTGGCACGAAACTAGACTCTAAGCCTTAAATATCACATATAAGCATGGGAGATTTTAAAGAAAAAGAGAGTTGACACGCAAATGCCTAGAGTGCCTGTGTAACTGGCATACTGCTTGTAGTTCTGTGAAGCAGAGCATCTTGGTGTTTGAAACTCTTTCCTTAAAGGCAAAGCTTGGGAAGAAGTTTGGGGGGCTTCTATTTACCCCAAGCTATGCCCACGTGAGCTAGGTAATCACGTGTGGGTTTTACATGAACGCATTCTGTGTCAACTAATGAATTTCTTAGGAAAGCGGGTGTTTTCTGAGCACGTGTGTACATTACTATGTGTAACAGGACTGAGCTAAAGCGAAACAATCCTCGCGAGAACACACGTGCAGTCCTCAAAGATGTCAGGGCCAAAGCCCTGGGAAAACAGAAAGAGAAACTCAGCCATGTTAAGTCAGATAATTTGATCTGGCTTTGTTGTGCACAGGTCAAGGCAACTGCCATTCTCCTCCTAACTGTGACAGTTTCCCGCATTTGTAGTATCAATTAGGTGAAGAGTGCCAATACTGCTATCATTTTCTTTTTAAGGGGAATGCCTTTTCATAACTTAGAAAGGTTACAGCACAGAGGCGTAAAACTTCAGGTTTCAAATGTTACCAAATATAATGAACCGTCACCTAGAAATAAAGGTCACTAGACAAGGTGTACAAAATTCCCAACAGGAACGGACAGCTCTCTTACTATTTTCTGCCAACACAGGGCCACTGGTTACTCACAGCCTTCCCCGTTTTAGTACTCACCTCACACGAGGTACCATCGTAACCTGGGGGACAGTCACACACCTCCACTGCAGATGCCACCTTGCTCCCAGTTGAAGTGCGGTCAGCAGCTTCAATGCTAACGCTTTTCAGTCTGGATGTAACAGAAATGAAACGGTTAAAATAGCAGATCAGATGGCAGTGTATGTGCAGCTGGAGGCAGCAGACAGGACGCAGTGACATTCAGTGCACGTTTATGTTTTCCTGCTTAAAAATAAGGAAGGCGTGCAGCTGGAGGCAACAGACAGGACGCAGTGACATTCAGTGCATGTTTATGTTTTCCTGCTTAAAAATAAGGAAGGTTTCCTATTGTTGACCCTTGACACCTATTCACCTCTTTCTTCCTAAACCACACATCTGTAGGCTTGTTACTATTTCTGTCCATCATGTGAGGGAGACTATGGTCAGACACACAGCGGTAGAAACAGATTTTAAAAAGTCTCACAGTGCCGTTCCAGCAGATGGAAGGCTATTCCGGGCCTGCAAGCCCCATGTGCCAACTTGCATCGCAGCTGTATATATAGCAAGTTTGACACCGAGCAGTGTCTTCGAAACATAGGAACCACTCCTCCAGCCTGCTAAAATACCACATGACTACGTTTTGGTTATAGGGTATTTTTATTCTGGAGATTTGACCTCTGAAAAACCTTTCAGCTCTGTTCAGGAGGATGGAAGTATTATGTGTATGCAAGCAAAAGGTGTGTACAGGAAAGGAAAAGGAAACCTTCTACCATACACCTTCCTTTCCCCAAGGACAGAGAAGACAGAGTTGGAGAATTTTCTGTTCCATGTGGTTGGACTCGTTGCTCTTAAAGGTCTTTTCCAACACAAACAATTCTATGATCCTATGCACAATCACCTTCAGAAAATAAATGCTGGTCATTGGCTAAACAGTCATTGTTTAGGCAAACACCGTATGTGATTTTTAGTGAAAAGAACGGGGAGGAGAGACAACAAAAGTCTTTTGCTAACCATACAGGCAATATGCAAAACAAACGTAGTTTACCTCAGCAGGGTCTATTTGGGGAAATTAATTGGGATTAGGGGATTCAATTCTTAAGAGAGTTCAGAGGGAACGGTACGGCATTAGAGAGGCTCCATGACATCTGTTTTCACCCAGTACCTTAACAGCGTGTGTGATTTCTAGAGCTTCTAGAGAAGAGCTGCTTTTGAAATCTTTTTCTGCAGAAAATACCTTTTTACCACGACAAGCATTTTGTTAATAATCAGTTTTCTTTGGAAAACATGAAACAAACTTTTTCTCTTCTATAATAAGGAATTTACCTTTTGGCTGCCAAAACATCCTGAAAATTATTTGGATGACCTCGGGTTAAGAAAACATTGAAGAAGAATATTTTGCTTTTACTGCAACAGTAAGACAGGTTAAGACAGGATGTTTTCCCACTCAATTTTATGACTAGACATGAAAGCTAAGGGGGAAAAAAGGAAGATTTCTGAAGCTACGGTGGGAGCTTCAGAAAAGCAGCAATTTTGCTATTCCTAGGGACTTCCATTCAGAGGGACTCCCACTGCAGATTACGCAGTTAGAAACTCAAATCTAAGTTGGGGATACCAGCACCTCAGTAAAAGGTTCTTGAAACTATGTTAAAATTTCTAGAAGTAGAAATACTGTTCTACTATTAGAACAGTAGAACGCACGTTCCTACCCAGATCTTCAGTAAGATCTCTCTCGCTTTCCAGTACTTCCCCTTTGTTTCATTGCTGCATGTTTGTTTTGGAATCATCCTTCAGAGTTTTCCTTGTGAGAAGACAAGCAATCTCTAGGATATTACATATCAGCCAACAATGACTTTAATAGTAAAAAAAAAATCTAACAATTTAAGGAGAGAATCTGTAATTTAAGAAACAAATTACTAGTAAAAGGCCAAGTTTGTTTATCCTTTGAACTACAGCACAGATCTCGGAACAAAGAGAAGCACTTACACGCAGACACAATCCGCCCCGTATTATCCCGCATTTGTATTCACTGAATTGTTCCAATTTTCATTACGTTCTGCTATTTGCTAAATGGGATTTTAATGTGTTTAACCGGTTTTAGCATTAACAGTTACTCAGTGAAGAAAGCTGCAGTGATTTTTTTTTTTCTTTCTTCCTCCCATTTTGATGTTGCAATTTTGATTCCTCGATGCCACTCTGCATTCATTAAAATACATAATGCTGGCAGTAATGGGGCGCTAGATCCTGGAGATGCAGCCGCAATTTGAGATTCGACATTGAGACCAAATATTTAAGCTGACTGTTACTGTCAGCAGGCAACTGTTGACTTCTAAAAACAAACAAGATTAAAAGGGAAGGGGACATTTCAGGCAGTATCAGCATAGTTTACTGTCTGCTATGCCAGGCATCTGAATCACATCAGCTGCATAAGGCACATGAAGTACTGACCCAACCCTTGCTCATTTGTCTTGAAGCCAGTTCTGCATGTGGAAGAAAACCCTCAGCCTTTCCTTCCCTCTTTCTCCTTGGGTCTAGCACCGATTCTTAAGTGGTTGCAATCACTCAGCGCTCTTCAGCCCCACACCTTCCTGTGCGCATCTGAGAGTTTTCAAGATTCACCACCATTGGCCATTCTGAACATTAAAACTGAAGAGACAGTGCTACTAAATTTTCTTTGAAGCATAAGCTAACAACATCAGATTAAAGAAAATGATAGAAGAAAGCTGTCTTTTCCCGGCCTGTTGCTTCTAGCAGAGACGGGCTTAACTGCAACAGCTTGGAAGATGTGTCAAGTTAGAGTAGGATCTTGATTTAAACCCAGAGGCCATAATCACTTTCCAGGTGATGGTTCCATTTCTTTCTTTATCCTTCTTGACCATCTAAATGAAAGCCCACTCATTTGAGGAAACTTCTTCATTATGCCATAGCGCAATAACAACGTAAAACAACCCCAAAAATGTTCTCACATGGTCAAACGCACCATTACTGCACTAAAACTGTTTAGTAACTTCTTGAAAGTGCTGCTGATTAAGTAATGTTTCTAGTAGGTTAATCTAGACAAGAAACATAATCTTTGAGTTAAAGCTCTTGCTAACTGGAGACAACTCTACTGAATTTTTAAGTCTCTTTCTGCGTGACTGCAAGAAAGTTGCTTAATCTTACAACGCTTCCATCCTGCCTCTTCTCAACCACTGATTACAATAGCAGCCTCGGAATTCCTTAAGTGTGTGGTGCCAATCTCCACTGTGAAAATGTTCAGTATTGAAGTGAACAGGTTGCTTAATATAGCTATCTCTAATTAGTATGTTGTGTAACTCTGCTGATGCTTTGAGGCAGAAATTGTCATTTATGAAGGATTTAATAACCCTGTAATATTTCTGTCTCTCTGCCAGACCCTCTTTACTCTCTCAGAGGAATATCCATCTGTCCACCACACCCACCTGTTCAAAAGACAATAAAAACCTCTTATTTCATATCTTCATAAGGCTTAACTCTACACTGTTTCTTTAGCTCTTTGGAGCCCATCAACAGCAGTTCTTAATCAGCCCAAGGTATCACAAGGAATCTCCTCTTCATCGCGTCTGGACATTTTCCCTGCAGTACTGAGGGGGCAGAATATGGAGACAAGAGCTGTTCTGCATGATCTTAGAGTTACAGGCACAGCTTGGCACCTCATATGGTTTAGCACAAGTGAATGTCAAAGAGACTAGAAAAAAGTCAGTACTGAGGCATGCCTGGACAATCAGCAATAGCCCTGCAACCACAGAGCGTAAGCTGGGCGGGATGACAGCAGACGCTGCTGGTGCTCCATCACGTCACTGGGAGCATGTGCTGTTCTGAGAAGATTTAACCCCACCCGGATGGGTGAAGCTACAATTCCTCCAATTAAATCAAAAGATGAAAAATCCGATTTGTTTAATTGCAATTAGATTTGCACGTCCTCTTCTCTGTCACACTAAACTGCAACGAGCACCCTGACAGCACTCGATAAAACGTGTTTCCTTCAGAGCAAATTTTCAGAGACTTCTGGACATGGTGATGGTCAGTAACCACAGTAACAGAGAAACCATTGCATTCTTCTCTGGTAAGAGACATCATAGGGACAGATAGAGATGTACCGGTAATATAAACCATTTCTAGTGACAGAGGGACTCTTCAAAATTACCTATCTCCTTTAAACCAGCAGAGCCTAAAACCCCCTATTGTTCACCCTAAAACCCCCTATTGTTCACCCCAAAACTGCTCCTGCGCTCATTTAGCTTGGAAAATTCTGACTGGTGGGCCTTTGTGTTGAATGAGAGCAGAGCGGAGCACAGCGGTCACTGAGCTCCCACTAGTCTGAACCGTAAGCTGTGCACTAACACCTCTGGGTCTGCTCACAGGGCGTAAGAGACGAGCTCCCCCTTGGTGCTTCGACTCTCTTCTAAGACCAGGGCGATGGGCCACAAGAGGTTTTCAGACGGGATGCAGGGAGATGCAAGACTGATGACCAAATGAGCAAACCGGGGCACAGCATGGCTCAAAGCCAAGCTAGCTGTGATTCACTAATTTGTGTACAGAGAGGAAACACAGAACAGTTAACCACAGAAAGACATGGAAGAAACACGAATTCCTTCTGCAGGAAAAAAAACACACCCTGGCAAAGCTCAAACCAGAACACTGTGTGCTGCTGACACAACCTGCCTTTCAGTTTAGGGTGTATTTTAATTACCTCAGTATTCAAATGCTGGTTGGATTGCTTAAGAAATTCCACAGTAGCACAGACTGTATCTGTGTTCTCAACAAATAATCACTAATGTGCTATTAGCTGCTTCCGTTCCAAATTGGCTTGTGCTGCTGAATCGAGAGATGAGTAGGTTAGAGAACACTTTGGGTTTCATGCTTTGTGAGTAGAAAACTACTACACAATCGGTTAAAAAAACGTCATTTATGCCACCTAATCACTAATGTATAGACGGAGTGCAATCGTACAGGATGAGGAGAGGAGAGACTGTCTTCCAGCCGACCTCGAGTACTTGCTCATGCATTTAGAAACACTGGAAATGCAAGATGAGCTTTACAGGTTCAACCACACTGCAGCCACTGAGACAGAACAACGCTGTCATCTCCTACAACCTGTCTTTCAGTTCATCAGTACCATCACGTGAAAGCAGTGGTTTTGAGCAGTGCAGGCAGCAACCCGACATACATCAAGGGACAGGCTTTGGGATTAGCCAGTTCTGTGTGTGTTACTGATTAAAACCATAGAAAACTCCCCTCGAGCCACTTTTCCAGCTTAGAGTCTTAGGATATTATTCTCCAGTCCACTGTTAATGTGGCCCTGTAAGGTCGTTGAATGGGGAAAACAATATAAAAGCAGTATGTCATCTCTTCGACCTGCCATTACTGCACAGTGTTCACAAAATAAACATATTTATAGAACTGTCATTTGTGCCTTCATAGTCCACGTGATTTCATTTTCTTACGAGGCTGCTTCTTTCTGTGGCCTCTCTTCCTCCTGCCTACCCAAAATGAAAAATATACTAACAACTGTTTGGAACGAATGCTATGGATTTCATGGTAATAAATGTATGTGTGTTAAATCACATCAGCTTAGGTCTCTGAAGAGAGAGAACAAGTGTTCTGAGACGCTGCCTGTAGCACATTCACCTGTAGATGGCATTCATCCCATAGGTGTACGTGGCTCTTATGAGGATCCTCTTCACATCTGCAAGGACAGTCATGAACTCCCTCCTGCCCACCGGAGCATCAGTGCCATGCATGGAGAAGGATTCTGGTTCCAGCACAATTTCTTCGGTGTGCTCTTCAAAAGGCTGCAGGTACATCCCCTCTTTTGGAGTGCTGATTCTCAAGTCACCTCCCTAGACAGAGCCATGACAGAGAGACATTCAAATATGGAAAAAAAAAAAAAAAAAAAAAAACCAAAACAGGGCTAAAAAAAAGCTGCATCTATAGCCAGGTAGGGTACTGGATTTATTGAACAATATACTTTACAAGAATAATAAATATCAGGAATAACATCCACCTTTCACAACCCTGATGGAGCTGAAAGGCAAAGTGCAAAAGAGAGTTCAGGTGATTTGGCTAAAACCCAGTGTCATGGCTTTGCACAGGAAAAGCAAATTCATACAGTGCCGAGGTGCCCCAGAACAGGTCTGCTAAATCAATGTGAAAGCGTCACCTCCAACAACCCGTTATTTTATTTCTTCATTCTCCCTGAGGAACAGGAAGAATACAGTTTTGAAAGCTACTGCAATATTGCCAGAAGCTCCTCAAGACACCGAAGATTTTACTTCTCTGAAGTGTGTCCCTTTTCTGATACTATAAGTTAGCTGAAGGTACGTGCACCCCGCGGTTTTGTGTCCTCAGCCACCAGGCTTCACGCTGAACATCGGAACAAGCAGGCAATTTTCTTTCATTTTTTGGTGGCTGAAAACACAACCACTCTACCTCTATGATAACATCAGATTGGACCATCAATTGAACTGTCTCTTCTTCCTCGCTGAAGTCGTAGGAGACTGTAAATTTCAGGTGTCCTCCAGCAGCTGCTACCTGGGGAGAAAAAAGACAGAAAAAATACAGCTAAAAGAAAGAAAACAGACCTTAAAAATCTGGAGGCAGCTTTCTCCAGCATGAGTTTTTCCAAAAACCCAGACTTCTAGCATACAAAACCATGTGGAGATCCTTGGGGATTGCAGCTCTATGGACCATTTCCTTCTTGCTCTATCATCTAGATTGAACATTTTTTCCCTATGCCTTTCAAGGGTTGTAAATTCCTTCAACACATGGAGTAACAAAGTTGTCAGAAACTGATCTGAAAACTGCGCAAACTCCCACTTGATACTGAGGTTAGGTTTTCAGCATATTTCAGTTATTTGGTCCTCGCTTAGGCTGGGCCTCTCCATCAGCAGCCTTAGTGACCTTTAGAAGATTCAAGAACTTCAGGTATTTGATGGGGCAGACTACCAAGAAATCAAAAAGCCTAGTGCTGTTTTTCTCAGAACGAACCGTAACTTAAAATAAACCCAGAATTTCCCTCATATAGTCAAATTAATTTGCTTTCAGTGAATGCTCCAACCCTTTCTCTCAGCTTGTCTCAGCCTTTAGTGCAAAAAGTCAATAACCCGGCTCTTGTTTTCCCCAAGCTGCTGTCACTGGATCAAGGATTCAAAACCATGAAGTAGGGTGGATATTCTTCCAGTAGAGATGTGTTAACTATTTCCTGTACACTTTCTGCTCGTGCCTATCACTGTGGTGGCAAGTAAATCTCAGTTTTTGGAAGACTCCTAGTCTGGCAAATATATGCTAGAAGCTCTGACACTAGCATATGTCAGGCATTCATCATAGATGGTTATTTAAGAAAACAAACCTCATGTCATCAAAATTGCAGATATTTTTCCCTGACTGAATACAGTTCAACTACAGAGGAGAAAAAAAACCACCCAGCTAATATAAACTCACCAGCTGCTGACTAGTTCTTTTCAACAGCTGCTCTGATCTTTACAAGCACTAATTTAGCAGGGCCAGAGTGGCTGTAGGGCTGGATAAAAACATTTTTTCTTTTACTGTGAAGGTGTTTCAAATTGACTAGTGCTATTGAAATCAAGCTCGCTATCCAAGCATCAACTCTGAGCCATGTTTCTAAATAACATATCCTCGTCAAATATTTCTAAATAGAAACTCGGCTGCTGGTCTTGTAGCTGGCAACAACGTCATAACTGAAATTCGTAATTTTATTGATTAAACGTTGCTCCTCCAGATGCAGGGTCTTTGGTTCCAAAGGGAGAAACCGTAGATAAGAAGATGCATCAATAGAGCCTTCCTCTACTATCAGCATGAAATACTGACTAGAACACGTATGTCAGCAGCCAGTTCCATTAAGACACAAGGGCCGACGCTCACCCTCCCATCTCTGGCTGTACTCCTTCATGAATACTTTAACAGCAAAGAGAATTTGCATAATTTTGCAAAACTAAGAAAGCTCGTATTTCTATGGCAACAAAATCCCAGCGCGCAAGGGTTATTAAAAACAAAAACACAGGGCTATTAAACAAAAGCAACTGTTTGAGTCCAAATTAGAAGCTGTTCCTAGGAAAAATATTTCCCTCAGCCGTGCTATCGCATTTAGGGGTAATCAATATTTGCATCCAGTGTTGCTGAGGACATCCCACTGTGTGATGGTCTTAAAATCAAAATCCATTCCTAAATCAATTCCTGAAGCGGTGGCTTGCTACTGAAAAAGCTTTAAAACCATAAGTAGTAACAATATTTAAATGCTATTTCTTTGTTAGTACAGTTCACTAGGTTAGGCTGTAAGTGTTCTTCATCTTGGGCTTTCATTTGTTTCCGTGCTCAGAAAAGCACCAAGCAAAATAGCTTAGGAATGTTATTTCTAAACTTTGCCACAAAAGAAAAAAAAACCAAAACCAAAACAACCAAACCACCTTAACTTCTGGCCAGCCAAAAGTTATTTTCCTCCCTCCTTGCACTTCACTGTTTTGCAGCATTCCCATGGACAATACTGTACCACGACGATGGCTGCACAAGTAACTCACAGCAAAGTATGACATAACGGGCTCCTTGGGATCCTTTAGGAAACATTTCGAGCATGAAAGAGTCCTGTGACTGCAGTATCTGTTGTGCAAGATTGTTCTGACAGGAAGAATATACTGCTTTAATATCTGGCAGCGGGTTTAACTTTTCAAGTGGGGGATTTTGATTTAAACAGCATGTAAATACATCCGCATTTTGAAGGAAGTTCTTTCTTTTCTAACAGAAATGCAAGATATGCAAAGCCCAAATCTCTGCTCATCAGAGGTGTCTTATCTTTCCATATAAACACATCACTAATACATTCTTGTTTAGTATTTTCCTGCCTATCACAGAGAGCTCTAATGATCACAAATCACAATAGAAGCAGTAAAACCAAACATCTGAGTATTAAACAATGGTACGGATCTGTGTATATGTGTCTCTGTACTATAATTCACTGACACTAATCACAATAAAGCCACCTCCTTGCATTTTGATTTAATTTTCAAACAAAGCAGCGAATCAGAACTCCTGTGATTTCCCCTCTATTTTCAGTCAGCATAAACCACGTTTGGAATTACTTTGCCTCTGGAGCCAGTGCTTCCTCCTGATTAAATTCACATCCACTTTCCTGGCTTGTTCGCTTTGCAGCGTTTTCTTGCCCTAACCTCATTCCTGACAAGGTAACACAGTCTTGAAAAATACCTGGGTTTTCCTTTAGAGAAAGGAACTGCTGTTTGATGTTAGTTGAAGTGCAGTGCTAATAAATAGTAACTAAGTACATGCACACGCTACACACACGCACACACCCAGTGAAAACAGAACCTGATACGCGCTCATCCTTTAAAACCACCAAATCGTGCTGCTGTTTAAAAAGATTAAAAACCCCCAAATAACGTTAAAGAAAAGGTCCTTCCTGAAAATATTTGCAGGTACATATTTTTCCTCTTGAAGTTCAAAGTCTTTATCTTTCTTGGATACGATCTTCTATAAAGAAAACTGTACTTCTTCTTAGAAGGCTAGAGGGAGGGGGAGCAATCAAGCCAAAGAGATTGGAGAGCAAAAAACCAGACAGAAGACAAGGGGATGGCTGCCCAGGTGTGAGAAAGGAGAAATGGCAACGCTTTCTAAGACCTCCGTAAGAGAATTTATTCTTTCAGCTTCAACTTGCCTTAATGGGAGCCAACAAAAAAAAAAAATCCTTTAGTCATTGCGAGGATACTCTAGGGCTCTGTGGTTTCCGCATGTGTTCTTTTTGAACATTTTTTATTTCCTTAAAGGAAGAACATAACAAATATCTGTTCTCCCTAAATTATCCTGATTAGAAAAACAGCATTATTTTACAGCCAGACAATACAGGTTGTCACTTTTTCTTCCTACAGGCGCAGTGCCTTCCGTTAACCAATTTAAAGCAGTATCTTTTCTACTAATTTTAATTTATATAGTGTGTCTTTTGTTGGAAAATAATCCCTGGAGTCTCCCCTGCTTTAAAGGCAGAACGATGGAGAAAAATTGTTTTGGATGAATTAACAACCATCCAGAAAAAGGGCAAGTACCCTGCCCGAGCATCAAAGGTACTAAAAGGATCAACATCACTCTTACACTTGCATGAGCCCTATGGAAGTCATGTACCAAGTCCCACTTGAAGGATTCATCATCAAAAAACATTGTAGTTCCGTGAGGAACGTCAACATAGAGAGCGCGATTAATATAACATGAATTTGAGGAATTTGAGTCACACAGGGAGGGAAAAGATCTACTGACATTAAATGTTCCCAGAACTGTCGACTTCATACACTTCATCATGGGGATATTTTGCAAATTCTCTCACAGAAAACACTACGTGGATTCGAGTAAGAGTCGCATGTTTCAAAGAAAGTCTCCTATTCTCCTCACCAATTCACCTTACAAAACGTCAGCATCTCCTTTACCTTCAGCTACAGAATATACTGCACAACAAATTGAGCATGAAAGCTATGTGATAGTATTGTCCTATATACACCTTATTTTAATCTTCTGAAAATACCAGAGGCACCTACAAAAGTAATAAAACTCCTAGAGGAGAATAAATACACCAAGTCTAGTTACGCAGAATTATATCCAGTATGATCATAATGAATGTACAGGATGAATACAGAGTAAGCAGCCACACAAAACAATGAAAAAAATGTGAAAAAAATTATTTCTATTGAAAAATTACCTTCTGCACATGCACGTGTGTCATCTATCTCAACACCTTTCCAGAAGGTATACTTGACCTTACCAGCTAAAAGAGATCCCTCAATTTTCCTTCTCTATGAATGCTGACATTTTTCTGTTTTATAGAGACTTTTTACAAAGAATTCCTTGCCTTGCAGTACACGGGCACACAGTATGTTACAGCTGGTTACTGTTATTATAGGTGCAGATACTTCTCACCTCCAATGATTGACAGCTTCCTTCCTGAAAAATATTTCAAACTTTACTCTTTTGGAGTATGAAAGAAGGAAGGATAGATCCATCATCTTTCAGAGAGCTCCCTGACTCAAATTCAGATGTGCCTGGACTGAAAAAAACTACTGAGATGCAGAAAAGGCCACTGACATAATTAAAATTAAAAAAAAACAAAACAGACCAAAAAACCCCTATACAAAGATCCTCAAAGAGCCACAAGTTAAAGGAGGGAGATACTGATGTTTCAACAGACCACAAATCAACACCCAAAAGGTAAGTGACGGGCCGCGGTTCTTTTTTTGACTCTCAGAGCCAGACCACCACTTCCTCAGTTTATTTCATGATGTTCAGCTAGAGGAGCTTAGCGAAAGAGGATCAGCAGAGCTGTTAACACGGAAGAAGTAATTGCACCAAAACGAGCCTGGCCATGATGCCAGATCTCAAAAGCTTGGTGCTGTGACAGCTACTTGTTGAAATCGTGAGACTGAAGGTGTTCTCACAGTGATGCTTTGTGGGGGGTTGAAGTTGGCTGGCTGGCAGGCACCTGCGAAGCCACTCTTCCACTGCCCCTCCTCAGCAGAACAAGAGATGAAAAAAGGCTAACGGGTCAAGAATAGCAAGGACAGGAGATTGCTTACCAACCACACTGTGAGAAAACCAGACTCGCTTTGGGGAAGATTCATCAATTGCCTATTAAAAACAGGGTAGCGAGAAACAAAACCAAAATGCAAACCACCTTCCCCCCATCCTATCTTTCTTCCCAGGCTCAGCTTCATTCCTGACTCTTCTACCTATCTGTGCACCTTGGAGTACAGAAGAACGATGAAATCATTCGGAGTTTTGCTGTTATGAGCAATGGAATAACTAGAATTACGCAACGTCAAGTAGTAAAGTCCCGTGTCATCTCATCGTGTGTTCCAGGATCTTTAAAGCTAAATTACAGTCCATGAATCTTGAATCTAATAAAATCTAGGAATTTCTGTTATTCATTATTACCCACTCTGTTCCAGTAGCTTTTCAAAAAGTTATCCTGAATTTCAACTTCATTCTATATTTTAGTGAGGATAGCAACTTGTCGCTTCCTTCTGGTATTTGTTCAATACTTGATGTAACAAACAGCTACAAACCTCACACAGAATCAACACCCTTGTATGAAGTTCGCATATAATATATAAATAAACACCCGGTCTTCTGAGTGTGATTAATGTGATTTATATACCCACATAAATTTCCTTTAATGGAATGTCTTCCTTCTTTCCTTGTTTTTGCTGGCGATGTATATTTGCTGCATAGTTCTAATGTAAGCCAGGCTGCTAGATCCTAATGAAGTAAGTTTTGACTAACAATGTAAATTTCCTGCTTCAATCTCAAACTCTTTAATATTTAGTGGGGTTTCATGTCGCTTTAGATTTAATGCAAATGGTGTAGTCTGAAGTCAACGATTAACTTTATAGCTGGAAGATAAAATGTGGATAAAAAAGCTATTACTTCACAATAGCATTAGGAGGAAAAAAAGGAAAGAAAAAATGAAGTTGAGCTTAACTTAGAGCTGTTTAAAATATGTGTTAGATGAGGACTGCAACCAATGCTAAGTTATGTAAGTTTCCAGACACAGTAAGAAGTCACCATAAAATCTTTTACAAATGCTAATGACCGACGCTAAGTTATATAAGTTTCCAGACACAGTAAAAAGTCACCATAAAATCTTTTACAAATGCTAATCTATATTTAAATTATACTCATGCATTAAGTTAATCACATATAATCAGGAAGCGGATATTTTTCCCCCCGTAGCATCTATCTACAGGTTGCAAGTCCCTGTTTCGAGTCAGCGGTGTGCTCCAGACCCTCTGCACTTTACTTGGTCACAGGACAAGTTCCCCTCCCCACTGCTGACACTCAGATTTCCTAGATCTACAGTTGCTTGAAACTTAGAATGGACAGAGATGGGATTCCAGCCTGTCTTTCAGCCTGCCACTGGCACGGTCTCTGTTATAATGTATGATCTCTGCTCTTCTACCTGTCTCTTCCCACCCTCCTCCCAGTTATACTGGCCCATTTGTTATTATCTCACAATCTCTTGCGTTAACTTCCACTTATGGTTCAAGGATTTAGGTAAATCTCTTTTTATCTAATGCGGTGAACTTTCTAATCCGTTCAGCATTTCATCCTCTTACCCCAGGCTGTAAGAGAGCTGTCCTCTAGCTCAGGAGGCGCATGAAAATTGCTCTGTACTGGGTTGGTGTGGGGGACAGCACCGAAGCGTGTGTGCCTGCTTGCACGGGTCCCTACCCGTGCAGTCCTGGTGGCTGCTGGAGATCACCGCCTAGGCTAGACAGACGAACTGCGGCTGCTCTTACCTTCTCAGAGCTGACCTCCTGCTGACAGAAACGGCTGTAGCTCCATGAAATTTCTGGAAATTTCTGCAAAGAGAGGACGTGTCTTCTCCTGTAGCACGAAATGCCAACTAGGGTGTTGGTCTCTCACTTCTGAAGAGCTAATGTTAACAGTGTCTGGGGACTGAATGAGCATCCAAGGCCTGCTAGCAAGAATTACTATTATTTAAAAAAAAGGAAAGCTCTTTCCACTAGTTTTCACTGAAGATGTGTACTCTGCTGTCTCCACTTAAGAGTTTCGTAGTCAGTATCTTCCACTGATTAATTTCTGAATGTAGACGAGAAAGCAGGTAGCTAAAGTTCAAACTAAAGCGTTTTAACATCTTCGGTAAATGAAAGAATGGAACGAGAAACAACAGGGAGACACCTGCACAAATGTGCACATGCAGGCTGTCAGGGTTTGGCTTTAGAGTGAAACTTCATTCGATCAGACTCAGGCTCTGCACAGACTTTAACATGCAGCTAAGTGTTCAAAACTGTTTAGCCATACCAACACATTGCTTCACCTCTAAGCAGTTAGATCAGCCTCCGTTTCTTGACCTACTGAAAGAATCGATGAACATGAACAGTAAGTTTCAGGTTGTGCAACCAGAAGAACTCTTGACTGGCAGTGTGTCAGCCAGTCAGCTCCTCGTCAGGAGATGACACGGTTCTCCACTGCATTGTAGTCCCTGCGGATCTCTGCACTGCCGTTTAACTACAAGGCACTCAGCACTGACAGACTTACTGGCATTTAGCATTTCTAGTATGATCCTTAATGCCTGGAACAGGTCATGGTCCTGTACTTCACCTCGGAGCCACAGGAATGTCTGGGACTAAAATCCAACAGACCAAACAACTTGTAATACAGTGATTTCCAAACAGTCAGCTGCATCTCTGAGATACACACTAAGTTGTAGAAACTTTTAATTTCTATAATTTTACTTTCAATTACCTTAATAATTTAAATTTTCAAGTACTTACTAGTACTTAATTGCTTATGGGTCTGTACCTAATCAAAGAACAACAGAATCATAAAACGGTTGAGGTTGGAGGTCTAATACAACCTGTAAATCCCAGCAAAACTTTAGATGAACATTTGTTTTAATTGAGGTATATATTTGATTGGTCTTAACCTTTGTCTGGAAAGAAGGAGTTCGACTGCTGATATGAGAGGCCTGGTAGCGGTGTCTAATACTCCATTCTGACCACACTGCTCTTCAACAGCTCAGTGGCCCCTGCAATAGCAAAGGTCTTCTAACTTCTTTTTGTGGGAATGCAAAAGAAAAGAGAAAAAGGTGCCAATATAATGAGGTGATTAAAGGAGGTTTTAAAAAAATTCTCTCTTGTCTCCATTGTTCTTCAAAAAAATCTGCTCCAGGTCAAATGAAAACTTTGACCTGTAATGAAATCCTTCAGTTTCTCATTCTAGCTGGAAAAAGAAAGCAATCTTACCATGAGTTGATCCAAACAAATTCCCACTACACTTTTCCCCAACTATTTTATTTCATGGCCAAAAGACAGAAGGATTATTCTCTCAGCCACATTTGAGAACAATTCCCATATTACAAGAATTCCTGGTCATCTTTCATGGGTGTATCTGAAAATTACTGCTGCCCAATTCCAGTGCCCAGGAATTAATTCCAGTGCAAATTACAACTATCCTCTTTCTCATTAAAAATCTCGCTGCTGCAGGGAAGAAGAGACTGTGAGAACATCAAAAGGTAGAACGTGTATTTGAGCTAGATAATTTAAGTGGGTCTACAACCAACTGTTAAGTTTGGCTACCTACCATAAACCACCAGCATCTCCAGGGCACGCTACTACTTCTTGTTTTCTAAGAAAACAGGAGATTCTGCCCAGCAAGGGCAGGCCCCCAGGACATTGTGGAGTTTCTGCTCAAGTTCAAAGAAGGGGCTGAAGGCACTGACTATCCGTAAGGACATGAACTGCTTGTTACATCCACAGTCTCTTGGGTGGCACAAATATTTATGCAGCTTTCAGCACATTTAATTTCAGTTCATTCCCACAGAAGTGAAGTAACTATGTTTTCCTGGAAGTCTATCTAGACACAGGATGACCTTGATTTTACTCATCCGTCTCCATGCAATTAAAAGTACTTCTCTGTTTCTCTTGTCAGTTATCTCCCTATTCAGACGCGCTGGATTTCTCTATTGCTTTTGTCTGTTACATAAATTACTCTAGTCAGGATTCTTTTTCATTGATAAACAACATTAAGTTGGCGCAAAATAGGACAAAAATTAATGGATTATTGCATGCAGAGGTGATTGAGTTAACTTGAGGACTGGAAGCCACCTAGACTACAGAGGTTGGGAACCACATTATTAATACCCAGCCTAGGTTATTTAAGGTTAGCTCAGAACATTTACACCACCCTGCTGACAGCAGCAGAGCTAGGACAATTATTTATTAAATATCGCTTCGGACCACGGAGGATCTATACACAACCGACTGGCTACCTGCTGGTTTCTGCTGCTTCACGCCATGCAGAATGCTAAAATAGGTAAATATTTATTAATAGTATCTTTCCCCACAAGCATTAATTATATTTCTTACTGGCAGCCTTGACTGGCTAGAAAAATGACCTCTACAATGATGAGGTGATTCCAGCAATGTATAGACATTTACGTTCTGCTTTAAAGCTTATAGTGTAGAAAGCTGATGTTTTACTATCTGCCACATACAAACATTTTGGTAACATACAGATAAACGTTTCTGCCATACAAACCACTATTTTCAAAGGCTATTGACTATAGTTGCAACTATAGTTGCTATTAACTATAGTTACACGGAGGATGCTGTATCTCCGTTCCAGGTATAAACAGAGAGAAATGACAACTGATTCTTTTTGTGAAAAGTCCCCCCTGATCGGGAGAGCTGGGTGTTACCACACGGGATATCCGACCCGTCTGTACAGGTTTCTATAACAAATCCAGTGCCAATGGCACAGTGAGATTTTCTAAAGCCGATGTTATCAGTAAGGTGTCCAGTGCAGACTGTCCAAGACATTTTCAACTGAAATGACAAACTAAGGTACTTCTTACGAACAGGACAGGGGTTTTTGTCCCTCTTATCTAACTTTGGACAGAACTTTTAGTATTTTTCACAGCAGAATACTTTTGACTTACAGTGGGAACGGCAAGGACGTTGTTAGACGCCTCAGTTTTAGAGATGCTATTTCTAGTGTCCGCCATCAGTGGAGAAGGAGAGGGTATCCCTAAGTTCATCTCGAGCCTAAGTTAGAGCTATGAATTGTCCTTTGGGGACCTTGTCTCTCTCCTCCAGTTACACAAGGAGCCATCAAGACTGGCTTGTGAACTTAACTGCACCAGAATAGAACTAATTATTTGGCAATGTTTCTGCACTTCCCATTTAGGAAGTTCATTTGACAAACTGCACCGTGAGCCAGCAAAACACCACTGTTTGAACTGCTTAAAACTATTTTCTCTAGTGATTTTCATCTTGCCAAACAATTAATGTGGTTTGGAGTTTCTCTACGCTCAGCTAGATGTATGTAGTCCTGCTTAATTCTGGAGAAGTTCAAAATATTAGCATGGAGGAGAAGAGAGCATAACAACAAAAGGAGTCTCTCCTCAGTTCTCCTGGGAAATGCCTGGGAGGCAGCATGAGCTAGGAGACGATCTCCAATTATAGCTTGGCTGGAACAATTCTTTTTTGGAGGATGAGAGGTTTAAGTGAAGTAAAGCAGTAATTTTATTAGTTGCACTACACTGTTGTTCTTTAAACAGCTGCTGCTAATCCAACAATATGCCCATAGCAGTAGCCTGAGAACAGGTCCTGGCAATTCTGAGTTTATTACTACAGACACATCCTCAAAGCACCCATGGGAACAACACTTCTGAGAGTGTTCCTCATCAACTACTTTGCAAACTTTTGTTTTCATTTTTGGTAGTTGGTGTAATTAAAAGCTATTCCATCCAAGTGTCGCCTTACGGTTGAACACAGAAGACTGTGTGTTGAGTTTTGCCTCATGCACCACTTTAATACCCTGGGTTCAGCCTACTAGAATGAGAAGTTAATGACGAAAATTATTATTAAATTATTAGGGCTTCATTTCAGTACAGTTACAACTGCAGACTCTGCTTCTTCCTAACTCCTCAGTACAGCATCAATCTACAGTAAGGTGAGAAAGTGTAGGATATTTTAAGAGCTTTTAAAAATGTCTAAGGCAATAGTTTAGTAAGTTCTAATACACGGTGCAAGGCAACTGTTCCCAGACTAACACACACATAAATTAGTACCATATTGTACACATGTTGTATGAAGATAATATCCTGCCAAGTGGGAAAATGTCATCCTAAAATAGAAAGCCACGTTTCCTCAGGATATTGATCTAGCTTAGCCAGATTCTATAAAAGATAAGAAAGGTGATAATGTAACTTCAGTCATGAGAAGTTATTGTGTTGACTGTTAGGAGCTGAACCTAATTCCTCAGACCCTACAGCACGAGAATCTCTCAGGTCAGATTGTTTTTGTAACTCTGATCACCTAATGCAGCCCGCTTTTGGGAAGAGGGAGGAACTCTGAAATGATCAACTTGCTCTGGTGTCTGGGTCACAAATTTCTCCACAACTATTTGCTTACTTGCTTCTCAAAGTCATAACACAGAGTGACTGAACTCCACAATTCCCTTTGACCATTTCTGTAAGAGCTTTATTTCTAGTCGTAGAGCTCTAGCAGCAATTTCTGCTATGGAAGGGTTTCAAGTTCATGGTGTTTTGATAGCTAAAAGGTTTAACCAATGATTTCAGGCACAGGTGAAATGAGGCAACAACATTTCAACATTACACTAATGGTTAGACATTTATACGCTTTACCTGGATCCTGCTATACATGAAACAGCAACAGCAACCTCAGTGGAACTATGTTCATCCACTGAAAACTGGCCATCTGCAATTTGTGGTGTCTACAACAACAGGGAAGACAGTAGCAACGCAAAGGGGCTGCTGAACTAGTGTACCGTTAAGAACAAAGATCTCGACTCCTCTCTGAGGATCCACACGTTCATTCTTATGGGCCCCAGGAAGACGGTTAAGGTTTAAGACAAGATTAAGCAATGAGATACATCTTCTCTGCCTCAGAACCGGTTTGATAGTGTGCAAAACATCCTGACCTGGGGCACCTTTAAAGCAGTACGAAGAACACAACCTGAGCTGACAAGCCAAAAGGATGAAGGCATGACCACATAACATTTTACACAATTAACTCTCCCACAAAACTCAAGTTCTTGGTCAGCAGAAAGCAGGTTTTGGAGAATGCAGCATTGCCCTCAGTTCTGCAATAGAGGTGAGACCACAGAAAGTGGGGAAGATACTTTTGACCGCTACTAGTCTTGCATAAACTTATTCAAGAAAAGCCAGAATATGCCCTGAAAAGTAGTTATGCTAATTCTTCTTCTCCGCATCCTCCTGCGATTCTACTCCATCTGATTTATTACTTCCCTTCTTCAACCTTATTTAGCTATTTTAGTACTGGCTCCGATCATGCTCCAGGGCTCACAGCTTTTGATATACTCCAGTACAAAAATACAGTGTGTGACACATAAATTAGAAGAGTATTAACAATATGTTGTTCTTTCATTTATTTTGATGCTAACCTGAATCAGAGAGAGGTTTAAAAATTCTTAAAGTCTTTAGAGAAGAAAAATCATAGAATGCACTAACCCCAAGGACATAAAGATTCTAATCACTGCTAACGTAACTGTTTTAACTAATTAGCAGAAGATTATAATGTGAAGACAGAAATAACTCACCCCTGAAAGAGAGACATTTAAAAGGATTTCCCT
>NW_010394692.1:40614-41101 GCF_000710305.1 Buceros rhinoceros silvestris
TTCCCTACAATAGAATCTCAAAATATTTTCCTTTTCTGATTGGTGTTAAATGTAACAGCAATTGACAGCACATACAGAGGGATGAGAGGCTTGTGGTTTGACATCACGGCACGTAACCGCATTTCTTCACAAAGGGCAGGTAACTGCCTCCACATCACTCACCTGACTTGCCAGCATAGACGGACAAGAGTAGAGCAGCAGTAAGACTTATTACGGAAACACTGTGGGTTTGCTTTAAAAAAAAGAAAGGACACTTAAGAGTGCAACTGAGGCTAGACAGAAAACATTCTGATCTCCTGGATTTCCCCATACAAACCGTTTTCCAGGGACCATTCAAAATCCAATCACAGGTAGAGAGTTGCCGCACAGCCAGATTTGCTAGATCTTCAGGAGATGAAGGTTTTTACGTGCGGTTATGATGAATGAAGACCATTAATTACACAGACACACCCCCACCCCCACCAGTTCCAAGGTCCCCAGGCCGCAG
>NW_010394692.1:41195-69362 GCF_000710305.1 Buceros rhinoceros silvestris
CCCCATCAGTTCACAGGTCCCCAGGCTGCAGCCTGGTTGAGGTTAGGAACGTACATGATCAAGTATCGCTATAGCCTTGCCCGCTTCTTACACTCCTCCCTTGGCATTTGCTGTTGAACACTGATTAAAGAGGCTACTGGGCTGCATAGACTTTCCTCCAGCACAGTTTAGATACTGCCATCATCTCTAACTCTGTCTTTTCCTCAGAAAGATGCTTTGAGTTTATGATTCTATGCCTAGAACTGGAAGTACAAACCTTTTTTTTTGGTGCCTTATGATCATAATAACGGCAACCTGTTCAGAAGATAATATATTACCACATCTCTCTGTTTTCCCTGGAGAACCAAATAAAACTACTTGGCAAGAGTAGTTCTAAACCGGAATCAGTGATCTCCCTCTCAGGACAAATTCCTCTTCTCCGGTTTCAGTGTGACTCTTGTTTGCAGCTTACTGCTTTGTTGCACACTGTGCTCCCCTTTCTCTCAGTATCGCAGGAGGAAGTTCTTCCTCAGAGCCACTGCAGAACGTATCTGTCTGATACAGAACACTTAATGCATATCCAGATCAAAGATCTCGAATAGAATTCTATTACAGAATTCCCAATACAGACTTGGACAAAAGGGGAGGATTTTAGCCTTTGTTATTTGAATGTTATTAAATTGTTAATTAAATTAAATTTTTTAATTGTTATTAAATTGTTATTAAAACCCTCCATAAAAAAATGGCAAAATCATACTTCATTTTGTTCCTGGCCATCCAGTTGAGAATTAGGCCACACGCAAGCATACATCCACACCCTTCCCAGACACAATCCCCTCATGAACACCACCTTCTCCTTTTCTCCTTCCTAAAACCAGGAACTCAGTCGGATCACATGGTATTTTTAGACCAGCTACTAACATCATTGTCTCTGACGCTTGCACCAATCTGAACGTCCCTGTGGAGAGCTGGCACAGAAACTAACAGGAAATAAATCAATAAGTTAATTAATTACTTGATAATTACAATGACAAATAAGCTTTATGGACAGCACTAAGAGCCGTGGGAAGTTTGAGGAGCTCACTGAACATCCCTTGTACTCGGGAGTTGGAGCTTCCTTCCTGAGTGCTTTTATTCCTGCTCTTAATGGGCTGCCGACTGCTGTCCCAGGCAGAGGTACTAACGAGGGCAGCTCAGGTCACCTGCTTTTGTTCAGTTTGCACAGCCAGGATAAGAAAGCACCAGACCCAGAAACAGTCCAGGGCAGGTGGGACCTTGGGGCTCTGGGCAACATATTCTAGTTGAAGATGTCCCTGCTCGCTGCAGCGTGCTGGACTGGATGAGCTTTGAAATCCCCTTCCGACCCAAACCAGTCCCTAATTCCAGTTACAAAATGTCTGCTTAATTTCCATCGTCACACTGCTGGGATTTCTGTTTAAGTTGATTTGTAGAGCAAAGAAAATGAGAGAAGATTTACGGCCTTTTGGGCAATGTTCAGGCTAGTTTCTTTGCACCTTCGCTATTTGACATAAAACACATAGATGTACTTCCAGTGAAATGGTTAAGAACTTCTTGCTGCAGCGTTCACATTTTTTGACAGTCCTGGATTGTCCAAAGCACATGCACAGTCAACTAAACTGTGTACATAAATCTGTGATACTGATTACACATTTTTACCAACAAAGTTAATTAATAAAATTCAGGTTTAGTGTCCCTCTTATTACTCTTTCATTTGGTATTCATTATTTTAACACTGACCATAAAGATACCCATTAGCTTTTACAACAGATGTCATGTATCCTCCCACAAGACTTCCATCACAATTCAGCATGGATGGTAATATGCTCATTATGACGGATCTTTTCATTAATAACATGGATTTGTATCCACATTATCCAGATTATTCAAGCATTAATTAACATCCACTTATTTTAAAGTGCTAGTCACTACCTGCCTAGAGCAAAATAAATCCTGCTTCGTAACAGAAGGTGAAATTCACCATATTCTTCAGGCAAAGTGATCCATTCCGGTAAACAAATAACCAGTGTTTCCAGAGCTTTATTAAATGCAGCAGCAGTACCCACGTGCTGCAGCAGTTCTGCGAACTGGCCCTCCCCACAGCGGACCAGAGCAGCCTCCCACCAGGCAAGAAATGCTGAAGCAGCATTTTCAAAGTGATGACTGGCTCTTGCCACCTCATGCTTCCTTCTGCTGCGGTTCTCCTCTGTGCAGCACAGAGCACCTCAGGTACCTGCACAGGGAATCTTTTCAGCTCGCCAAAGATTTTGGCATTTGAATATGAAACTAAATTTGTGCTGTAAAAATGTCACAAGGACTTTAGTAGGTCAGATCAAAATTTGTTTAGACTAACGTCCTCGCTTTCTAAACAGAAGAAAAATTTCCTGATGTTACTAAGTAAATAATCTGTCATCTTCAACTCAAAAAGCCCTGGATATATTCAAACTGTGTTTGAAAAACAGTCTTCTGCTTCATAAGAGAGAACATTACTGCACATTCTGGATATCTTTTACGCTTAAAATGGACATTAAAATGTCCATTAAAAGAGGACATAAAAAATAAACCATGCAAAATACGTACAGGAAACCTACACAACAATTTGAGTTGTACTTAAAACACTAGGACTGTTTGAAGAAAACAGAAAAATGCTTTCTTATAGATTTACCAGATTTACTTCAGCTGCACCCATGAAAAAAAAAGGGATTTGCTTGTGGCAATGCATTTCATAGATCTACAGAACCACCGTTTTCTAAAGAATCTTCGGTGTCTGGCCATCCAAAACACTGATTTGAAAGAACTCTCGTATACAAATCTTGAGAGAGGGAAGCAAAAGCACTTACCTTTTGAAACACGCGATGTGGGATCAGAACGAAGCGAATACTCTCACGCAATGTGTCTATGGCCAATAGCCCAGAATTATTTTACTTCTCAAAAGCAACTATAGGAAACACTTCACAGTCCAGGGAAAACGTAGACAAAGAAGCTAAATAACAATTTACAGGAGAAGCATCTAAGGCTGTTTTTCCTATTTGCCTAGAGGAACACTCAACAGCTACGAGCCAAGTATCTAGACCGTAGGCTGAAAGGATACTAGAGACAGTAAAAATATTTATGAGCAAACATAACTTCAGGGGAAACCTGCTGCTTTCATGATTTTAAATAAAGCACATCAACTTCATCGGAACTTTTCTTCTATTCCAGAAATACCTGGCGTTGAAAATTTGGAAGCTTTTTTCTTACTTCATTTTACTTTTGTCTGTGACTTTCAGAAAAACATGAGATTTGCAAGTCGGTAAATCGTTTTGTCACACTTTTTAATACAGGTTTCCAGTTTGATGAGACCACCACACTAATCAGCGCATGCACTTCCATTTACTTTGGAATCGGGGACAGTCGGAACACACTCTGAGATTTGGTGAGGTCTTTTGACTCTCCCAAATCTTTCAGCTATTGTTTTTCTCCTTGAATATTGCAGTCAGAGGGATGCTTTGCCTCATGGAGCTTGGGGAAGGCTCGGTCATGAATCCGATGTCTTACTGATAAGGTCACCTACCTGATCGTATTCATGGTCGGATGAGAGATTTTGAGTTGAGATTTGTTAGGAAATGTTACAACTTCTGTACTACCTCCAGCTCCTTCTCAGAAGGAGGGAAGGAAACAGGAGTGGCAGGTGCACAAAGGCAAACTGCAGTAGCTTCAAAAATCACCGTTACTGCCAGACAGGCTGAGAAGGTTTGGCCGGGCAATGCCACTGTCCAAAACATAAAACAAAGCACCTCACCGCAATTTTTCTAATAGAAAATTTGAAAATGTTTGGTGGAAAAAGCCAAACTGGTATTTTAATGAAGAACTCTTAGCTAGAAAAGCTTGACATTTCTGTAGTAAAGATTGCCTTGATCATTCCTATACGTAAGTTTCGAAGCTTTTTTAACCTCTTGCGAGGTTAAAAGTTTTATTCTGTTGCATCCTTTGTGCCACGCGGTCATGCTTTTGTTTGACAGGTGAGCCTCATGGATAAAGCTCTTTGTATTCAACCTTGTATGTACCATGTTTTTGACAAAAGAGACACGATGGGGACAACAGTGGAGTTTTGTGCACCTACCTAAACCGAACTAATACATCGTCTGCGAAAGAGAGGAATCGGATGATGTGGGACTGCACATCATCCAACATGAATCTCAGAGACCGAACCACAGGAAGTTCCTTCTCAACAGGACTTTTCATTCGCACAGACTAAACAGAATCTGCTCACACGTTCAAGTAACACGACGCAGCTGACCAAACAGTGGGTCTATTTATCTGATTAGCTGTAAAAGCATCATCTCTGGTTACAAATCTACTTTTTAAGGTAAAAAACACAGTTTCAGTTCACCAGTTTTATTAGTTTAGACTATCTAGGGTTTATTAAGTTAGGAAATCTTGTTTCCATAGCTAATGACACGGAACAATCTTCTACTTGTTTTCTTTTTCACTTTACTTTTTTCACTTTTTCATCTGGTTTTTTTTTTGACTTGGCAAATATTTAAAATTACTAGATGTCTGTACAGCTCTGTAGCATTTCACTTAAAATATGTAGGAATAAAAAGTTCCTCTCCAATATGACATACTTTGATCATCTGAGCTTCAAAAAAAAAAACTTCAAAGTAAATGAAATACTGTTTTATGGTTTTCTGGAGCACAGAAGATACAATATTGATGGAAAACTATGGTGACTATTCACTCTATTTATATCTATTAATATTGCTGCAAACATGTACCCAGTTTGCAACAAAGCAAAAATCCCAGAAGAAAACTGACACAGAAAGTCGTTAAAACAACTGTCTTCACTGTCAAAAATTTTCCTGTCTCCAAAAAGAGTTAAACTAACCAAGGAACTGGCCTAGAAGTGTCTGAGTATTTCATGATATTTGATACTTACAGGTTTCAAAAGCTTGTAATAAAATAACGAAATATATTGGTAATGTTACAGTTCCTCTATCTTGCTCTTTTTTTCTGAGGAAAATAAATTGATAGGGCTAAGCGGGCCGAACAAACAAACCAAACTCCTTCCATCAGAAGAAAGGATTTGCCCTCATCTTAACCCAAAGCTCCGCTGAGACTGAAAAGCCGTGTAGATACCAATCAGAAACTCATCCAGGCATCTCGGGAGACGGGGCTGCTGCTGCACATACGGTGAGAAACATCAGGGATTTCTAGTGAAATACAGGAAGTTCAGGCAGCCCCTCCAAAAAAAAAACCCTCAAAACCAACCAACGAAGCCAAAGCCACCTCACCAAAAATAAGTGCAAATACATTCATATGGGTAAAACAATCATCTGTGTCTACTCATGCGTGCTCTCTGCTCCCACTGCTGTCGCTCCTGTCAGTCGGAAGTTGATAGGCAACAGCCCCACGATTCAGGGAAACCGCTGAAGTGTGTACTCAGGCTTCACTGTGAGAGATGGGTTCATTTATCATCATAATAAGCTATTACCATTGATAGGGCACAACTCATTGAGGAGACAGTCAGTCTAATTGGCTCAAGGCAGCGCTGGATGTGCCTCAAGGAGATGAGCGGTGCTTCGCAGGTAATATTCAATCACCCAGCAAATCGCTTGTTTAATAATTCATCATGGTTCAGACAGGGGTTCCAGCACACAATTCTCCCTTCAATATGCCAAATATCTGGTCTTAACCCTTCTGCCTCTTGGGTCTGGGAAGACAAAGGCAAACTCACACTGTAGTTAGAGTAACCCTTACTTCTAGAAGTTTACTGAATATTTAAAACGGCCACTGAGGTTTGTTTTCAAAAGACATTTGTTGTAGTCAGCTAGAATCTCTCTCTGGAACACGGAATCTTTGCCCCCATCACTCTCCCCCTCTAAAGTTCAGTTTACAGCATGCAAACTTAGAGGAATGTACAGTAATGCAGCTTGTTTTGCCTCCTAGAAGTTCAACGCAGCAGAATGGGACCATTCAGAAACCTTTAAACCAGGTAACGATAGGGTAGGGACAGGGAGAGACGCAGGACCTGCAGGACTTCATCCTCTGATCGGATATCCCATCGAAGCACGAGTCGCTCACAATATTAAAATGCTTTGAATAACGACTCTAGGAAATGACAAGCTAAAACTAAACCAGTAATCCAAGGCTGGGTTTTTTTCACTATTGTGCTACTTCCGTGTCAGTCACTATCTCACCGTTCCATTCTTTGTCAGTATATTGCAGCAGAACAGCCCTACCACTCACCAACCAGTCATGAAAAAGTCAAGAATATATAGAATTTGAAAAATTACTCATTTGATTTTTAACCTCTGTTTGAGTTTTCTTTCACTAATGAGAACTTACTCGAATTTGTACCATTTTTAACAGCTGATAAACCACTCTCCCTTCTTCCCCCTAGTTGGGAATGGCCCTTTGTGTGTTAAAAATGAGTGACTCCTGCCAGTGTCTTGTTACACAAATATACAACGTTTTTGTTAATGACGATGGAAGTAAAATGCTATCAACAAAGTTAGTTGGATTAGGTCTCTCAGACCTCTTAACCAACTGAAAACCCTCAGGACACCCATAGAGTGAAGTGTGTCCCACACGCATGCACCTCTGGACTGCATCTGCACACAGGTGACCAGTGCTTGGATTTGGGAACCTGTGCTACACTGGTTTGGTCTTAACTCTTTTTAATGACACACGGTAAAGTGAGTCAATCAAATTCAGGCAACAAAGCTTAGTTTCTGAAGACAGATGAGAAGAAAAGCAATGCTGATTCCTACATGTAAAATGGAAATAATGGAATTTACCCACCTTATAGAGACACCGCAGTCAAGACCATGTTGAGACGGTCAGGTGCTACCGAGTACCCCAAACTTCAAAACCAGTAGAGCACAGATTGAAAGTACACAAAGGGTTGGCAGAAAAGGCTGTTTCCCTTGTGCACCACCAAAACCTCTCAGTACTTTTGCACTTTTGTGTAACTGCCTTTTTGATGTGGAAAGCAAAAAACTGAACACCACGGAATTACAAAACTAAAGCTCAGTGGCATCACGCAGTTTTACCGACTAGTTAGTTATAAACTCAGCGATTTCAATTGCATTCTACTTCACGTTTTTGTAATTCATTTAAATTCAAAGTAAATTTGGGGGAGTGCAGGTAAAGCAAGCAGAAATAGCAACTCAGTTATTCATAATGGGCAACCTGGACACCGAGCTGAACGCTACCTCTCCATGGCGCTCACATTCCGAGAGTGACTTTCAGTAACTCTTACATACACCCTCTTGGCAATGGGCATAGAGTCCTTCACCACACTCCTGTGCAACTCTGCATCAACTAGATGTCTGGACTGTCAACTCTGTCTGATTAAGCTACACAGGAAAATAGAGGAAAACTCCATTAAACCCTTTACTCCCAGGTATCCTGTGATCAGCAAGGAACTCCAAATGGAACTTCCAAACCAAACACTTATTTGCTGAAGTAGTACTTAGCAGGCAAAGACTTACAAGAGGAAGAAAGCCCCACGTATTCTCCCTTCCATAAACTTCTGATTTCCTTTGCAGTCTTAACTAACCACTGCCCAGTTTAGCTACATGTAGCTTAGGCATCACCATCACCATTCTGCTTTGCCTGTTCATTAGCCCTCAGTACAAACTGCCAGGTATATTAATTCTTTCCAAGACAAAGACTTTTTTCTTTGACTTTTTTGAATCCTTCAGTACTTTAGTATTTGGGATCAGAGATGAGAAGAGTGAGACTTTTCAATCTGGTGAGCATATTCCCTAATTTACTTTTTTTTCCATGATTTCCTAACACCCCTCAGTATTCTCTCTCTAGCCTTCACATCTCTTCTCTTGTGAAAATACTTTATTTCCTGCTTGCTTCTCCATTTTCCAAGTGCTACTATCAATTAAAATCCTTCCCCTTCAAGGCAGACTTGGGTAAGCAGGTAACACAAAGAACACCTGAGATTTATGAAATAATCTCAACAATAAATTTCCTCTTTTCTCTACAGTCCTACATGATGATTTTAGCACAAAGAAATTAACTGTACCATGGGACACATGAAATACTGCAGTCAGTGCACTCAGCTAGCTGGATTCTGAGCCCTGTTTCAACTCATTTCCAAGGTGCAAAGAGGTTCTAGGGGTCATCTGGGTATCCTTAGCCTCCCTTGCAATCACAGTAATGGCTGTACTTGAACAGTGCCATTGAAAGCATTAATGGGGAGCAACGTGGCCAGGATCTACTCATCTCTCGGTGTTTCTTTACAGTCATGTAAGAAACCCAACAGGACCGTTGTACTGGGGATCAAGCAAACCTTGGCTGGGAACAGCAGGGAAAGAATGCTGAGACCTACCCCTGCCTCACTTCGGGGTGCCACGCAGAGAGAGTATTTCAGCAAAGCTAAAGAATCTAAACCCCATCACATAATCCTAATTAAGTAAACTTAAAGAAAGTGTCTGTCAGCTGTAGTTCAGATCTTTAAAACGTTTAGCCTTTCACCAGCTGAATTTGCCTATTATCTCAATTTTTAGAAGCAATAGTGAAGTAAGTGCTAATAAAACAAACAGCACCTTTGGCAGAAGACAAAGACATCTTCATGCTGTTGACTGAGTCTGATTCCATGGTGACTTAATTTCAGTCAAAGCAATTTAGACTGCAATTTAAAATAAAATTACATTATTTATATCAGTTTCAGGTTTCCGTGCCACATCAGTCCACCTGAGTTTCACTCCTTCGCTTCCCCAGTAACAAAAGCAATACAGACACACGTTCAGAAAAATCAGTCCGCTGGCCAGATTTAAGACACAATGGAGTGTTGGAGCAACGTAGGCCAGGTCACTCACTGCTTTCCATGAGGCCGAAGAATTTCAAAACCTACTGATGGTAGAAAAAAGTAGTTTCCAACAGCAATTTAATTTGCATCTCATCCACTTATACCAGAAGGTGTTCAGTTAGATTGTTCTCCCTTTTGAGGCAGGCAGTAAAATGAAGAGAGTGAGTTGTGGAGCTATAAAACTCTATCATGTCCTACAAACAAGAAAGTCTTGAGATCTGAAACCGTGACAACACTAGAGGAAACTCTGGGTTTAGATGCATTAATAATTTAGGACAATTGATCCTGGCATTTCTGTTCAGCTGATTATTGTATTATTTATGCTTCTTTATGCGTTGGGTTCCAGCTCCCTCCCCTCCTCTCTGGGAGCTGCAGACTGCAATTTGCTTTGCACTATTCCGCTTTTTGCATCAGAAGCGCCTAAGAAATGAAAACAAATGGCAGGAGATAAACATAAAAGCCATAAGAACCTAGGTTATGATTATTTTATAATCCAATATTTAATCCTATAAAGTATTCTGGGCAGTTTGCAGTAGAAATATGTCACAAACTGCTCACTCCACCCCAATCTCTAGCTCTCCACAGCAGAGTGCTTTGACAGAGGAGAGATTTTTAAGGTTTGCACGTTTTGAGTATAGGCTTATTACAGCATCTTCATTTCTGGAGTCAGAAGGTTTCACAGCTAATTATAAAACAACAGGCAAAATAAGTGAAGTGATGGTGCCCTTCCAGTTCTGTACACTCAGACTCTACACAAAACACTTAGCCATTGTCTCGGTTTTGACTAGAGGTCAGAGAAAGAACCGCGTACCCACCATCCGGCTGCCGAAGTCCACAGAGTGGACAAATGCAATATGCGAGAATTTTCCCATAAGATAACAAAGCTTTTTATTCAAGCGTTTTTTGCTTGAATTTTCGGCATACTCTGTCTTCAGGAAGGGCCAAATTACATTAACTTCCCTCACACTGAACTGGATCACGCTGCACAACTAGTTCAGACAACTCCCGTAAACAACACCTGATGCAAGAAACTCTGAATAAAGTCTGTCAGTAAGCAAACAGCGGTTTAGAGCTGTGGTCTAGGGCTTCTCTCATATTGTTTGCAGTCTGAGCAATAGCAACATCGATACCTGCTCAAAACACAGAGGAGTTAGGGGGGCTTATTTTCTATTTTCTGTATGACTGCTACGTGTTGAGACCTAACCATGTTCAGAGATCTGGGTTGTAGGACAGCCTCCAACCAAAGGCTGAACCACCCCGTGACTGCTGACCAAGGACATTGCCCAATCACCCGAAAGAGGCAGGGTACATCTCCACCTTCGGGGTTCAGGTTGGCCCTTAGCAGGGAAAGGAACATAACATCTGCAGCAGCAGAGAGAAAACAAAGCAGAGAGAATTCCTCTAACCAAAGACAGATGTTTCCTCACGGAATTTCAAGTGGACTCAGCTGCCCCTCATGCGTGTGTGTCACAGGGGTCATACGTTCGTTTCGATATGCTCCATGTCATGTGTCCTTGGGGCTAATCGTAAATGGCTTCTACTCGGCGTACAAACCATCACATTGCTTTGTGACAAGGTGTCAAAGGAGAAGAGACAGAGGTTTACGCGTAATGTCAGACTTCGGAATCATCATGGACACCCAACCCTTCCACACTGGCTTGAAAGAAACAAGTGTTTTATGTCATCCTGCTGAGTTTGGTGTCCCATTTTTAACTAATTTTACACTTTCCTTTCAGTGCTCTGATCAAACATTACCGGAATGTAACTCATAACACTTCCAGACAAATTTATAAAATATTCTAGCATGGATACAAGTTTAAAATAAACTTAGAGATCCGTTGTCAAAACAATTGAAGAAACTGCTAACAAAAACCAAATGGGGTTTTCAAACACCAAAAATGTAATTAGAGTTGATGGAATAAGACAATTTTTCAGGAACTAGAGGCTCTAGCAGCCCACAAGTCCTCACAACTGCTGCACTCCTTAGTTCGGCAGGCAAGAAGAGAAACTGTTTTATGACACCTACTAAAAACTTAATACTAGCCATTTTAAATCTGCTCTCCCAAATTATCCACCAGGTGTTTTATTTCTAGAAATTGAAGTCCTCCAGATTATTCCCAAACGCATTCTGCGTCAAAAACAACGTTCAATCTTTCAGCTCAAATGTGTATTATATAGCCAGAGAGGCAAAATATCTGGCTTTTAAAAAAAACTTACCTGTGTTTGTGCAAAAAAGTTGAAGTTTTGGTAGCAGCAGGTATATTTAGAAGGCTAAAAGGATATGGGGATGTTCAAGCAAACTGCCCATGGGCTTGTCCTGCTCTGACAAACAAGAATCCTGCACCACCTACAGCTTCTTGTTATTTATCGCGTCTCCCAAGAGACACAAAGACCAGTATCACACCAGTATCACCCAGATTTAGCCGAAAAAGAGAAAGCTGAGGGCTGCACACCTATTTATAACACTTCTTTCATCCAAAAGCTGCATGTGGAGATGGATGTAAAACAAGCAGATAGCACACATATGGCAATCAACATGGTGGAGGCATACGCACGGCACAGCAACTTTACATTGACGGAATTATTTTAAATAAGGGGTTTGAGCTGTATTTGAAAACTAGGAAACGCGGAATGGCTGCTAGCCTTTGTCACTCCATTGTGTTTTGGGGAACGGTATTCAAGAGCAATAGCGTTAATGATAAAAAGGAAAGGCAGTCTTCAGCGACACGAGGTTTCTAAATTACCAAAGCGGACATCTGGAGAGAAGATTTCCTAAATCGTTCTCTATGCTTCCTAAGTCAAAACACCTTCAAGAAGCTTGTCTGCGCTGAGATACCAATTATTCCACTGTACCACAGCTAGCAATCTCTCTCAAGAAAGGATCTTTTTATCTAGTTTCAGCTATTTGGTTTTATCTAGCTTCAGCTATTTAGAGGAATGTTTTATTGAGTTTACAAATAAGGACTCTCAGTACTGTATTTCCATTTCCCTTTCCATAGCATAAATCATATGGCCTAAGCATGTCATTATGACTATAATTTACGTGATGCAACATGACAGTTTAGATGTACTGTGGTAATTCGTGAGCACTTTCAGTATTATTGTAGTATCAAAAATTTATATGGTTCAGTTATTAAGGCAAATTGCTTCATTCATACAGAGATATCTGACAGTAACCACAAAGGACCTCCAAATTACTCTGAAAAAACGTCTTCCATGTTCAAATAATTTGTGCACATTCCTACCATTATTTTGCTCACTGAATAGAAGCAGGATGAAATTCTGTCTGGAAAAGTATCAGTTCATCTCTCAGGCTAAGTTCAGCAGGCATGGAAGATTACAGCAGAAACACTCCCTTGCCCAGCTAAACGAGGCTGACTAACAACTCGCAGCCATCAACAGGATGCCCAGTTCTTTGGAATGATGCTATTTAGTTTCCACATGCTCACTTACCTTCTGTCACGTTGATTTTCAGCCAACAGGAAGAAAACAAACACAGAAGAGGTTGACTAGCCTGAAGAGACTACAGAGGAAAATGTGCTCAAGGGTGTTAGTGTTAACATTTCTGATCGGTTTTAGCATAATCGGGGTTACAGCACGTGGAAAGCTGTTCAGCTTTCTACATGTTTAGGAATCACTGAGTCCTCGATTCTACTCTCTGGAGGGGGAAAAAAAAAAAGGTATTTTCACGAAGTTGTGTATGAGAGCAGAAAGTCTAACGGTGAGAAGCCTCCAAGTCAGATCACTAAAGCATCCCAGTCTTTAGACAGCAACTCTTTGCTATTAACCCGCAGGGCGTGAATGTGCACGCATGGACATAGGCAGCCTTGGATAAACAAAAGCAAAGATAAATAAAAGACATAGAGCTCACAGCAGCGTTTTTGGAGTTCTAGGGCAGAGAGCTCTCCACACACAAGTTTCTTGTCAAACACAGAAGTTTTGTAACACACCCCCACAACATCTGATACGCAGTTTGCATCTCTGAAAAGCAGACGAGGGAACTGGCTTTCAAAGCTGAGGACAAGGTGGGAAGAGAACAGGACAAGCTGAACCACACACCAGCTAATTCATTCAAAAACCAGTGCTGCGACTTCACCACCTGACAGCAGAAGCCCAAGGAGAGCTCGAGGTCCCATTTTCTCTACGTTTTGCCTCACACGGATACTCCACGTGCAAGCAGATTCACCTTCTGGAGAAACAGCTCTCCAACTCAATCTTCCCTCAGTCCCACCCCCCTTCAAAGTCTTACTCTTTTCTCAACAAATCAAATTAGCGTTTAGGCAAGTACCATCTGCACTTACTTTGTTGCCCAAATAAGAACTGGGTGCACTCCAATAGTAAATCTGTGGCAGTACTTTCCGTGCAGCCACGTTGCTGATGCTAAACTGATGATGCCCATCAAATCTCTTCTGCTTGGGGGTAACTTTGATGAGACCTGGTAAGCCAGTCAGATACCAGCCATTCATGTCTTCCACCTACAGTGACAGAAAAAAAGAAAACCGAAACACATTACAATGAGAGTCAGGACATCCGTCACTTCAATAGCCACAGCCGCTTGCTCTTCCATTTTTAAAAAATTGATTAGGTTTGTATGATTAACTGCAGTTTAGGAACAAAGGAAACAATGAAGTAATAACAGAAAAAAAAAAGAAATTATACATGACTAGGATTTGTAACTCCTGAGAAGCTTGAAGTCACTGAAACCATTTGCTTTATCTGCTTCATATGGTCCAGAGCAAGGAGGACTTTCTACTGTACAAATATATGCGTAACAAAATCTCCAAATGTTATGGAAATTTTCAATAAATAGTATCAGTCACAGAGGTCACAGACATTGAGCTGACAAACAGACATTTTCTGATTGACGTAATGTGCAATTTATAATATTTTGTAATCCTAAAGCCCTGTAAGTTCAAATATACTTTTTTCAGAAAGCCAAAGCAAAGCTGGAGAGCACCAGAAGCAGAACTGATGAAATCCCGTAACCAGAAATGAATCATCGAAGAGCAGCACACTGCTCACACAAGGACAGTTCTGGAGCCTGGATACAGGCAGAACAATAAATTAGCTCAGCCATGGGATGGAAAATTTTCCAGATGCTGGCACATAAATGAGCACACTAGGTATATCTGATTGTACTTCCAGCACAGCAACACAGCCAAACCCAGAAGCTAGTAGACCTGGAATGCATTTCCCAAACTCGATCTACAGACATGAATATGTAGCAGACATCCGTTAGAGTGGAATCAGTGTCTGAGCTTTGAGAGCTAATTTAAGGTTTAGAGAGTATTTGCAAGCTAAAGACATTTTTCTGCAGCACAAATAAGAACAGTAGGTTCACCCTTTCCTAGGAACGTAGTATGCAAAAGAAACTCACTCCAAATGCCTCCTGTAGGGCATCCCTTTTTCCTACATAAGCTGTGGGTTGTCCACTTCATGTTTCAAAATTCTTACTTATTTCAGGTCTAGAAATTTAATAAGGACCCGGAAAAGAGGATGCCCTGCGGATATGTTGCAGTTAACTGAGGACTGATTAAGTATGCACATCCCAGGACTGCATTTATGCACATGGCTTCATCTCCGACTTGCTGTGCTTCTCACTGCTTAACTGCACTTTTTCAGAACTTTCTCACAAAGCTCATAAGCATTTTCTTTTGGATAAATTAAAAATCTGTGGGGCAAAAAAGAACACAAATCATTTTATAGTGAGATGCACTGTGGCAACAATAGAGAGTGACAACAGACAGGAACACAAACCCAGTGACGTGTACTGATAGGATATGGTTTTTCTTACACTTCTGTAGGTCAGGTGAGAGTGTGTGCAGACATTTGTTTTCCCAGAGCAGAAACACTCCTCACAGCCTCTGGGATTATTCTGCTGCAGATTGAAGAAACCTGGTTTGCAACGATCACAGTTTTCTCCTTCAACATGTTCCTGGAAACGCACATGAGAACAGTATTTCAGCTGTCGTGGATTAGAAACTGAGATCACTCTGCAGGAGAGCACAAAAGCAGGACTCTAACGATGTCTGTAGGAAAGACTGTGCTTATTTGTGAATATTAGTAGCAAATCCTCTACGCAATACAAGTTGCTACGGCTGCAGGTAAACAACAACAACATGGAATTTGGACCTTGTAAGATTTAAAATTTTTCTTCTACATGAATGGACATGCCTGATTTCAGGGAACAATCTGATTCATCTCTGCCACCCTGTCCCGGTTTGAGCAGAGGGGACGGAAGCGTGGGACAACGTCACCGCCTCTACCACTGCAGTTGGTAGGTACGGCTGATAAAACCTGTGCGTGCCGCACTGATGCAAAGTCCAGGTACACCGCAGGAGGTGTGCCAGGCACCCAGCGTATCAGCTTTCCAGTGGTCCGTCATTAATAGCTGAGTCCAGGCTAAATCCCAGTGTTCACAGGGCTGCAGTACTTCTCTCCATAACTCCATGTGTTTGCTAGCCCTGAGCCCGCTCTGCAAACTCTTCCCCTGCAGAAAGCCAGGCACTGAACAAACACAAAGAATTCTCAATTTAGCATTTGCCAAGTACATTCTTCAGAGAAAGCTTACGTTGTGCGTAAGTCCTGCTCCCTCACACAATAAACCAACCTGTCCTACAGGCAAAGACAAAACTAGCTTTTCTACAAGGAGTACGTTGCTCACACTACAGTGCTGACTTAGTAATTTAATACTTTTCCCCAAGATAGTCCAGAAAATTCTTTCCCTTTCCAAAGCGTTATATCCGGTCTCTTTAAGCCTGGAAACAATGCTCTGGGGTATAAGCACGGGACCAAACTGCTGGCTCCGTGTCAGCAGAGAATGAACACGTTCTAAACAGCCTGCCCCGCTGTGTAGTCTGTGATTGCTTGGAATATGCAGCACTGAAGGGGGTTCACCAAAAGCCCTTTGACAGCCTCCTGGTTAAGGTCTAGCGCAGATCAAACAAGCAGGGCAAAGCACGTGGAGGTATGGGGAGAAGGGAGAGCACACACTGGTTATGAGAAAATAGCAACAGTGAGGGCAGGGGTAAGGACAGGTAAAGGAGGAGGTAAAATGAGAAGTGAATGGGTTTTCACCACTAAGTATAACATATATTGTAACACAGAACAATATACGTAGCAAAATATCTGTGCTCTATCTGTGCTCCCCTTCAGCAACCTCCCATAGACTCTGTTCATGGAACCACAAATCTCCTTAATACAACTCAAAGCTCTCAGTCAATTGCTTTTAACTTCAACATCCCATTCATTTAAAGAACGAGAGTTTTAAGAATTTAAAGAATTTAGAGCTTCACCAGCCACCTCAGGAGTAATCCACGGGTATATTATTGCCATAGGCACGCTGAACTCGCCCAGTTGCTCGGCTTCACGTGAAGCGTCACCTGAGTTACAAGTGGGACCGCAGAGGCTCCCAAGTGCTCTCTCACACAATTCTAACTAGAATTACGAACGCCAGTCCCAAAAGTTCCAGACCTTGCTGGCGTGCTTAGTGCGCGCAAAGCAGGAAGGGTAAAACAAAAATTAAAAAAATAAACAAAAAAAAGAGCTGCAAAGCAAAAGCACATGTTGAAATGAAAAGTGCTCCTATTCTGCAGTCCCAAGCGTGTCATCAGTGAGTAAAACCTGTGTCATTGTGTGGAGCAGGCAGCAAATTCCGTGGATAATACTGGAACGGCGATGAACCCCTCCTTCAGCCCGGGAAGCGATGGTTCCACAGCCTCCCCTAGTTCCACATACTGTGCTCAGTCCAGTTTGAAATGATGCAAAAATGAGACTTTGACCATATACTTCAGAAAGCTCTCTGAGCTAATTAGGGATAAAACAGGCATCTTCACTCGTCCCTCACCTTTCTGTACTTCAGTTTCCTCTGCCTAACGCGGTAGAGAGAATCATCTCACGCCCACTTGGCTGCATTTTGCTGCTTTTCAGCTAGAACTGTTTTTCAGCCATCAATTTCCTTTATATCAAAACTATCTTTAGTAAATTTAGAGCTCATCATATGTAATTGAACAAGGTGATTAAAAGAAGGGAAGCATTTTTCCTGAGACCTGCTATTAACTTGTCCAGACACATCACTTTATTCTTCATATAGAGCATAACTAATCTGATGATTTCAGTGTCCCTTTGACCACAATCTGCTTTGATTTGAATTTGAGGATTGCTTGGGAAAATAAACGCGTACGTATCTGTATCTCAGCTATCTGCAAAAGGGATCATTTTCCTCCTACAAGCACTTAAAAAGGGATTAGAGGAGTCAAAAAGACACAAAGACGAGCAGCAAGGAAGAGTGGACTCTCTGGGACAGGAGCAATTTTCTGTGTTCCTATTTGCTTGTACTAGCAGGTCAGCTTAGCGCTACACAAATCATGTCAGAGTAAGAATCACCCAACAGCGGTTATCTTGTACGTGGTATACAACACCTTCCTCAAAACACCTGTTTAAATCAGCGTATAGCACAAGCACCCCGCTCCTGACCGTCTGGACTTGCTAGCTAAGGAATCAGAGCTGTGATATGGACAGATGCTATTTCTGACAAGGAGCAGGTGACCGTGACAGAACGTGAGCGTAAGGTTAATTCTCCCAGTAGATTTCTGTGCTATTCAGCTGTCACACCAGAGCTTTATGTGCGTATGCAGCATGGGATGATAGTTTGACGTATTCTTGTTGGTACATTCTTGCATTTAAGGGTGTAATATAAGTATTTTTAAATCTGCAATTGTGACTAGTTATGTTGATTAACCACTGAAAGGAAAATCCCACAAGCACGGCACAGAAGACCTGACCCACAGTACCATACCTTGTCCTCTGGGCCTATTCATGGTCACTTATTGCACAGACTCACAGAGCACCGCTATTTCTAAAGCATTTCTGGTATCCAGGTGTTTTGTAAGAAGTGGATGCACGTGATTCTAGAAGTTTTTTCATTTCAATATAATATTGATTCACTGGAGGAACGTGAAGGCACACAGAGAAAGTAAGTCTTAAGTTTCCTTCCTAAAAACTAAGAAATTCATTCTACAGAAAGGATGGATGATTATTTTTTTAAGTATGCTGGAGATTTCTAAACAACCATCTCAAGGCAAGAAAGAACGTTCTCAGTTTGGAACTTACCGAGAGAAGAGGATGATACCCCCTAACGACAGCAACTTTTTTGTTTTAATGCATCAGCAGTTCACCTTTCCTTTTTAAAGCTGTACTACAGGTTAGTTTTAGAGCCCATAATACTTTATAAACATACAGTTTCTGAGTAGAGGAGATGCCAGTTTGAAACGAAGGAGGCGCGTGCCTCTTGCTATTCGTACCTTGCAGATGCAGGGCCCCACGCACGGGTCAGCGTTCACGCTGCCCCTCAGCGAGCAGCTGCAGGGCAGGCACTCGGGGTACCCTCTGTAACCCAAGGCACATCTGTTGCAGCTCTCTCCAGCATAGCCAGTCTTGCAGTGACAGAAGCCAGGCAACAGACCTGGGGGAAGAGGGAGAAAGCACGAGATCTATTTGATTTGTCATTATTGTTATCAGGTATGTGCATTAGAGTGCGCAAAGCAACACCTTTGGGAAATGTAACAGAAGGGCATTTGCTGCGAGTCTATTTAAATCTATTTAACATCTGGACTCTGTGTCCTGTCTGGGAGAGGCCAGCACCTAAGAATAAGGCAAGTATACAGAGATTCGAATTCTCAGTTTCCAGAAATCCCCGTAATAGAGACCTTCTAAACTGAAATTTATCCCCACTTCTTGCCTCTAAGAGCCCCTGACAAACGCCTCTTCCATTAACTCACCTGACCACCCTTGAACATGCTTTTACTTTCAGAATCCATAAACGTCCCTAGCAGTAAATTGCACATTTGGCCCCGTGTAGCGTGAAAGAAAACGCTGACGTCTGTTAAACCTGTGTTTATCGACCTCCAATTCTCCTGCCACAGAAAACAGCCAGTAACCATTCCCTACTTGTTTTCTCCATGACTTCAACATGCCTCTATCAGATCCCACATGACATTTTTATCTCATATGCTAAAAACTCCTAAGCCTATTTACTGTGTCCTTACACAGACACCCTTTGCGTGCCTGAAAATCTCTGCAGTCCTTTTCTGTGCTGTTTCCAGTTCCCATAAATTACTGAAGGGGAAGGGAGTGGACAGTGTCAACCTAAAAATGGTTTGAGGTTTTCTTCAGTTGTGATTTTTTAAACATCAGTAATACTTCCCAAGGCTCTGATGACCTTTTTGACTCCTGCTGAGCCAGCACTGAGCTGATACACCCAGGGCACAAGCCAAGGTAATGCTAAGAGCTGATCCACGGCTGGTGGTGCCTCATTCAGAAACCACTGTGATCGATGTACAAGTAGAACTACTTTTCTCCACGTTCTACTTTTCCTTTAATTGCTACAGAAATTCATCATATTTTACTACCCAGCCGCTGACTATCTTAAGATCTTTCTGAACGTTTTGTAGTTCTTTCGTTTTTTCTATGCTAAGAGATTTTTGTGCTTGCTAACTTTGTCACCTTCCTACTCATCCCTTTTCCAGGTTAAATAGGAATATCTTTAACAGTCCGTATTGATCATTACTGTGAATATGGTCCATTTATCCTTTTAATCAAGTACTAACCCATGAAAGAACCTTTCCTCCTTATTCTGTTACACTTTCTTTCACGGTTTTTGGTGAAGGATTTTGTCAAAACTTTTTGAAAATCAAAATACACTATTAATCAAATGAGCCTTTGTTCGCATCTTCATTGAATCCTTCAAACAGATTCACGAGATGCACTGTCCTCTACAAAAAACCTGACTCTGTGTTTTGCCCATTTTTGCCACAGTCCAGATGGCATAAATCATTTCTTGTAGTTCTACTGATGTGCTTGGTCCAGAAACCAGCCCTCCCCAAACCTCCACCTTTCTTTTGCAAATGGTGTAAGCAGTTTCTACTTCTGTATTGTTAATGTAAGTTTTAAAAAGTGTTACCAACTACCTTTAATGCTTCAAGCAACTCCACTTTTAACTACATCCAGAAGCCATGGATAAATACGATACATGCCTGATGAATCTCCATTCTCCCTTGATCGGCTTGCTCTAAACCTGACACTTCTGTTTGAGATGGTTCTTCTGACTTGTCCCCGTGAACAAAGACGCCCAAGTGGGAAATTCCCTGAGCTCTTCTATTCACTGACACAAAGAATTAATCTCACTTTTCTGCTGGGTCTTTTCCTTTCTTGAGATCTCCAGTTAGAACTTGATTGCACCTTAATCATATTCAGCTCCTACTGAGTTTGTATCTCCAGCAGTCTCTTTGATTCCGATTTATCTAAGAAAATACTTCTTAGCAAAATTCAAGCATTTAGTAAAATATTCCTTACAATACGTTCACTTTTTAAGAGCATGACTTTCCAGAATCCATCACAATTTATACCCTTTTCTACTATACTCAACTGGATCTAACTTTCGCCTTTTTAGGAAGCTTATCCTTCATTGTTTAAATAGATTTATTTTTTTAAAATCTAGCTTAATTGTCTTGCTTCAATCGTTTCGAACTAAAGCAATATATTTTCTCTCAGTATCTAGTATGCACTCTACAAACCCTACGCTTCCCATCAGCAAACTTGGATTGTTGATTTTGATTCTCTCTTTAAAGGTTTCCTTGTTTTGATTAAGTTGTTTACTGGGGAAACCTTCTCATTCCTACAAGAGCGTGGAATTTGACTGCCCTTCGAGAGGAGAGTTTTCCTCCTGCATAAATCCAGAGGTGCTTCTCTTTTCATGGTTTCTCTAACGAGCTTTTTGAAGAATCAGTCACCTTCAGTATTAAATGATACTATCTGCTAATCTGTATAGAGATGAAATTCAAACTGTCTTCTCCAACCTTGCAGCCTCTTTGATCTCCTGTAGCACATCATATTGACTGTCGCCTTCTTGATCTGTCCTAATTACAGACAGAATTTCAGAGCATGAAATTTCTGTTTCTACCAAGAAACCATGTGCTCCATGGGGTTTGATGCCTGTGGCCCAGGTCATTCTCAAATTTCTGGGTTATCCTCCTCTCAACCAGCCACCAATGAGGCCCCACAGCACAGGAGGCCTCGGGCTCTTTTATCATCTGGGTCAATTCATCCCTGCCAGATAACCCAGTCTCACAAGAGAAACTTCTGTTCCTTCCAGATGAAAATACCCTGCTGTACACCAGGGTTCAAAAGTAAAAGACAGGCAAGTCTAACTCTTTACAAAAGTGAGCCTGTCTCATTTGAAGGTTCCAAGAACACATTGGTAGGTTCACCAAGTTGAGACTGAGCACGCTCAAATTCAATTAGATGGAACAACTTTCAAATACTCGTTTAAATCTACAGCCTCTCCTCCACTGCCCAGTCAGTCTGTTGCTCAGGGTCCCCATCAAGAATTTTTCCTTCTCCCACTTTTTCCCTTCTTGTAGTTAAGGAAGAGGGTCGGGACGGCAGCACGCAGTGAAGACTGTCTCAAAACTCACCATTTTCAAACCTCACAACTCTTGCAGGTGCTTAAAGGTCAAGTAAAACAGCTATCTGTTAAAATCCAGCCACCACAGCTTGAAACAAGAGCACCGATCCACCAAGAAAGCCTAATTACTGGAGGACAGAGTAGTTCTGATCACAGGATCAGCAGCGGTTGAGTTCACCGATTATTAGGAGGGACTGAACGTAGGTGGACAAATTCAGTTTTAAAATTAATGTCTTTCAGGTACAAAACCTAGAGACATTTTCATGAGTCTGTCAATAGCACAGTTTGCAAACATGGTATTATTTATTATAAACTTCCGGCTCTCTCTTTTCTACATTGCTCATGAGCATATCATATAATGTTGCTGTGAAAGAAGATTTGAAAAGCATTCTTGAAGATTCAAAACCAAAAATACACTACAGAAGCTAGAATATGCCATTTCAAAATGCCGAGAGAAACATATGGTGACAAAGTTATACTCGGCTGATCCAAATGGAAGTTATACATTAATATTCAAAAATTCAATCTTTTTCTCCTGAAACACCACCTGGTCAATTATAAAGCAACTCCTTCATCCCCTATCGACCCAAACCTGATGACGACTACAGGATGCAGTCATTTAATTTCTCTTGTTGCACTTCATCAATGTACCAGTTATTATGGTATTCGCTACCATTTCCCATTTTAATTCTTGCTTACCTACAGTGTTCAAGCACACAGAGAACACAGAGCCGCCAGCTTTATTTTCCTGGAGAACAGTTCACAGTGAGTTTATATCCCCGCTGATTTTCCTCATGGATTCCCATTTTAGTTTAACATTTTTAATCTTCCCAACTCATTTGCTTACCACACATTATAGTAGCACATTCCCATCTTACACCAAGCAAACAGTTTATCCTTAAGCAACCAGGCAGCAAAATGCTGAGATGTATTTCAACCTCCCCAGTGTGTATTTTCCCTCTGGTCCACAGGAGAATAGACAGATCCCCTCAGACAGATCCTGCTTTCCTGCCTTGCCTTTATCAGCCTCCCCAGTGCTTCAAACCTAGCTGCTGCCCACTGTGAGCGGTAAAAAGGATTTTATCAGAGTACTGAATATAAATTTGAGAAAGAGAAAAGAGGAAAAAGTGATGTGCTTTCAGGATAGTTTTATGCTAAAAATTCTATCCACACCTGCTCTTGATTCAAATCCCATCTGGACGCCATCCTGGGCAACCCACTCTGGGGAAACCTGCTCTGGCATGGGGTTGGACTGGATGATTCTCCACTGCCCCACCACGCAGTGGTTTCACTGAATTAACCATTCTTACGTCTTAAAGCACTGTCAGTAGTGATAAATGTTTGAAGGAAAGCTGCTCCTGCTCAACAGCCCGAGAGGTTCTGCTGGGGCAAGCAGCCTGCCGTGGGCACCCAGGACACTCGCGCCCCCAGGGTTGGCACCACCTCGCTGTGGTTTTTCCAGCTCTGGGATTCATCCTCTCTTCTGCTGTCTCTGCTATCCACATCTGTCAGATATTGTACCGGGGCGTGTGCCCAGGCGCTGGCTGTGTGGAGCGGCCAGGGCTGCCTCGTGCCACACACAACCCTGCAGCTCCAACCACCCCGCTGCAGGGCACGCTCCAGGGGCCAGAGCAGAGATTCCCCTGCAGCCTGTGAGGGGAAAAAGTGCCCCCCTTTTTTTTTTAATAAATATCAAAAACATCTTTCAGCTTTTCTGTGACCATTGCTGAACTTAAGCTTTAACATCGCTACCTTTTAGGGACCTTACCTCCTTCTGCATGTTTCTCATCTTTGACACAGGTATCGTGTAAAGAACCCTTTGGATCACAGGAACACGGCTGGCATGGATCTGGGCTATCCGGCAATACCTAGAAAAACAAAGAGATTACAAAACAAAATCTTACTTTTGATAATAGGAATCTTTTATTTACTTCTTCAACAAAAAGTAGGACAGAACAAAACGTCCGTGTAGGCAGCTCGTACATTAACAAAAATGAGGTGGTTGTCAAACTCAGCCCGTGAAGTCTACACCTTAAAGTTGTATTTTGGGTTTTTATTTACATCTTCTTAAGTGGTTTAGATACAAATGTTTTCAACTAAAAAAGCTGGTGCAGAGAAAATAACAGCCCCTTGTGTATATCAGGGAGAGTGTAATTATTGCTATTTGCTGATGTTTTCTGTTTGAGAATTGAAAACCAATCAGACTAAAGGCCATGATTTACCCAACTGAAGCTATACAGACAACACATGAGGAATTTAAGCACACAGTAATAGCCTGTCTAAAGCACAAGCACGGCCCACATTGGCAATTCAACCTGTTCCGAGATTCATTTTCTGACAGCTTCAGCTTAGATGAAAATACAGCCTTACGTGATGAAACACAAAAACCATCCCCGCTGCAGCTCGAATGAAAGGCATTCACGAGACACTATAAAATCTCAGTGGTTATTAATTCTACGTAACATTTGAAAATAAAAATTACAGACTCTCCTTCTCCAGTATCAAGCACAGCAATATTTCTTCAGTCTTTGACAACAAACCTTGAAATCCATCACTGAGGCAAAAGTCCTGTTTACAGGACCATGCCCTCCTTTAAGGCAAACCGAGATACAAGCTGGAGGCCCTGACCCCAAGTACATTCCTTCGCATCAACACAATTTGCTTTCCTATTTCTGTGAGCGTTAACTTTATATGTTTCCAGCTGAGATAAGCAATGGCTCCACTGTCAGAAGTTAACCTGCCTAAAATGGCACTGTAGACAGTGGCGTCTCTTTTTGATAACTCGACTCCCTGTGCTGAAGAGGTGTTCTGAGCACCCAGCTCTACAGTGAAGTGACAGCGGAACACACGCGTACCCCTTCAGGTCTGAAGTAACCGTCGATGCAGGTCTCGCAGTTTATGCCGCTGGTGTGGCTGGTACAATTCACGCACACTCCGCCCCCAACGAATTCTCCATGGACGTTCAAACTCTGATTCCTGTCGGCAACATCCTGATCATAGTAACACTCCTCAGTCTTCCCGTGACAGTTGCATGCTAAAAGAGAAGGAACACGCTAAAAAGAGAAGCGAACACTTCCTGGATGGAGCTGCCACACTGTTACTAAGGATTTAAAAAGAGTCATTCAACATTTTGTCATAGGTGCTGTGTACGTTGTTAACTGACAGCACATCCAAGCATTCATTCATTACTTGAGCTGTGAGAAGTACCACGGTCCCATCACAAACGCAGCCTGGAATTCTGTATATTTTGCTTTGTTCTCAACGTTTTAGCACAGAAAGCTTTTGGCAGTTGCACATACAGTTCACGAGAGTCAGCTCATGTAGAATACAAAGAGGAATTATAAGAAAAGCAGCAGAATGGGATGAACAGAATAAAGTCATTTCCATGAAAGCTGAAAGACATGCCAAAACTCCTTGATTTACATGTATGCACGTAAGAACTTGGTCAGAACAAGGAGATTCCCAATCTGAAAACCTCTTTAGAAGTTCAGACTGGAACTCTCAGGCTCAGGGGTACAGGCAGCAGAGCTAATCTAATAACCTGTTGCTATGAAAATGAGGCAGCTCACTCTCTCCCTTCCCCTGTGGCATAGAAACATGCACTTCCACATAAAGAGAAATTTGTCAGCGTGGTAAGGAGTCATTCTCACATCTGAACCAGATCCCAGGGAACTGTTTCTACCATGAAAGCACAACAATTCACTGACGGTTGAACAGGGCATAAGACGCCTCTCTTAAAAATTAAACACATAAATAAATGCACTCTGATGTCCTCCCAGAATACACTCCCAGTGCAGACAGTCCCTACTTAAACAAAGACCTCCGTGACCAAAGCCTGCAGGACAGAAATGGGCAATTACTACTTGTAATACAGAGATATCTGTTTCTTTGTATTTGTTCTCAACCGCTCCTGGTAAAACTATAGCTGCAACCCTACAATTCAAAATACACTCAGATGTAATGGAGCACTAGGTTCCACTGTGGTCAGAAACACAAGTGGTACGTGACCTCTGGATGCAAGATGTTGAAGTTCAGTTATACCCATCCTTGCCACAGGAAATCTGAAAATGGAATTCCCACCCTGGCTAGGTTCCACTGTGGTCAGAAACGCAAGTGGTATGTGACCTCTGAATGCAAGGTGGTGAAGTTCAGTTATACCCATCCTTACTACAGGAAATCTGAAAATGGAATTCCCACCCTGTGGGAAGGTGATGCTTCAAGGTGTGTTTTCGTTCCATTCCATGGAAAACTAGATACATCGATTTTCCCATTAAAAAAAAAAAAACAAACCCAAAACCTCAAACTGCATTTTGATCATGCCAAAGTATTTTGTTTCAGCAAGGCTGAACATAATATACCAAAGTGTCATTTACACAAAAATCATGCTGTTAAAGTTTAATACAATGAAATATCTATAAAAATGATCTTTTACTTATCGGCTACAGTCCTGTCATTTGATCGAAACAAAATCATCAAAATTATACAAATTAAACAAGTACAAATGATTTTTTTAATACAGCATTCCACCAACATCAGCACGTTACACTACAATATTCTGCGTTCAACAAAACCACCAATCTGCATGTAATCGTTCTGTTAACGTTTTTGAGCCAGCCAGTGAACAGCAACTCGTTCACAAGCAAGTGTGGTTAGAAATAAAATTAACTGCAAATCACAGAGGATCTGAATTCGGCTCTCAGTTGCAATAAACCAACTCTCCACACCGCTTTCAACTTACGTTCACATTCGTGCTGAACCAGGAAAGTGCCAGCATGCCAAGGCTTCTGATGGAACCCGGGACAACACCGGTCACACGTCTCCCCGCACGTGTTGTGCTCACACTGACAGACCGATTTCTGATTTCAAAGAACAACAAGTATTTGCACAAAGTGGTGATTTGAAGAATCTGTCCATGTACATCATCTGCATTCCAGTTCAAATCATGACAACATTAACACTAGCCATGGCCATCCTCTGTAATTCCTCTGTTGATTAGGTTGTTCTTTTTTATTCCTTTACGTACCCTGCACTCAGCAGGTGAGAGGTGAAAGAGAGAATTAGACATTTATGTCTCTATTTTAAGAAAACAGCCACAATGCCAAGGGAGATAGCTGGCCAGAGAATTTAAGGAGACTGTAAGAATACAGGAAAATCTAATTCCAACTGGCTGAAAAAAGGAGGATGAAAGTTCCCCTGTTCAGCAAATAGGCCAAACTGCTGGCAGCCCCCAGGTCGAGCCTCACATTACCGGAACCCCGACCTGATAGCTGGCTTATGCCAGGAGCGAGCCATCCTCCACCCTTCACTTCGATGCAGCAATCTTACAGCTGCAGAGCGAAATCGATTCTGTTCACTGATCCAGTCAAAACTGGCTTTTCTTTTAAACTTTAGTGGGTTGGGGTTTTTACTGTATGAGTCAACTCTTCACGTAACCTTCTAACTGCCTAACTAATTCTACGTGAGGGACAGCAGGAGTTTTTAAACTAATGAAAGACGGGATCAGGACCAGCCTTTCACTCACTTTTCAGTTCCTCAGCAGAGACCTTAGTCCCAGCAGGAAAATCCTGCTGTAGGGAACACTCAAACTTGGAGCCACAGAAGCAGCTTGAAAAACATAAAAGAAACCGCAGCTTGGAGAAATGAGGGGGAAAATTTCCTTCCCAATACTTATTCGGTGGAGGAGATTGTCCGTGGCCCTTTTGAAGCCACTCCAGGTCAAAGCAGCAGGCGAACCTGGAGAAGCTCTGTGGCTCCCAGGACAACGCATCAATCTTGCAAAGTGAGGTCAAGGAACGCTTCAGAAAAGCAAGGCAGGAAATTCAAGCCAGTTGATTCTTTGTCACTCCAGGGGAAAGGTTGGTCGATGTCCTAACAACCACCGCCAGGATTCCATGGAGTAGTGACAACCACAGTCAGGATGTTCGGAAGCCAAAGCCCACCTATTATGGTATGGCTCAGCCTAAAGACTACCCCTGAAAGCTAAACCAAATACTCCAAATCTCTTACGGCTGGAGTTGTTTCACTTCTGCTGGTTTTTATACCAGTCAGGCAACAAATATTTATCTGCCATCCTGCAAAACAGAACACTTGTTGTGTCGAACTCCCTTCATCTTACCTGGTAGCCAAGCTACCTGGAGTACGTATTAATTGCAGGCACTGAGGCAGTCCTGCGGTTTGGTAACTAAGGGCATCCAAACCAATAGTGCAACAGCTGCTAAACACATCAGCACAGAAAAGGCTTAGAAAGATTAAACCAAGGAGCCTGTAAAAATCTTTTACAAGATCCACAGAAACTGCTTAGAATTGTAAATGCCTCCTCTGTAAGACTTATTCCAGTTTGTGGGAGTTTTTTATCAGTCCCTACACAACGGTTTTATGTCATATACAAACAAAATCATCTGTTAAATCCTAAAAAGCTCCTACTTATGTGCACAGTGTTTGAAGGGATCCCACGTTGTGGCACATTTGCAGATTGGCAAATGTGAATGTACTAGGGATGGCGTGTGCATGGATTTGGACCATCAGTAACAATGTTTCTAGATTTCCATTAGTTCCATTACATTTACTAATGGTGCAAAAGGAAAGCTACACGTTGGAAGACATTATAAACAGCGCCTCGTTTTCTAGACTAGCAATTAATATTTGCCACATAGTAAATGCTAGAGCCATCTAGTCTAGAGCCATCATTTGTTTTCAAATTAAATACTTGACAGTCATTTAGGAAACACCTTGATTAATATCAATGAGAAAAGAACTTAGTGCTCATCTCTACAAATTTCTGTGGTTCCTGGGAAGCTTTCAGAAGCAACTGAATTATCTGAAATCTATTCCTCCATTTCAGAGAAAGCCTCTGCTGACGTTGTATGAATGTTTACTATTCTGGTGGCCAACGCTCTTC
>NW_010394692.1:69510-69994 GCF_000710305.1 Buceros rhinoceros silvestris
GCCTGGCACTACTTTGGACCATTCTAGGTGAGGAACAGACATAAACTCACAGAACTCTGAGGAATATTAAGATTTTTTTCCCTTCACCCTATGAATAAGGCACATTAAAAAAGAAAAATACATACATTGGTCGCTGGATCCAGTGGACAAGCCTTCGCATGGCCTGAACATATACACATGCCTCCAACAGAGATGTCTTTTATTGAATAGTAATACTGCAAGACAAAAGAGAAATGGAATAGCTAAACGGATTGTAAAACACAGGGGCCAAGATGCAGAACTCATTTCTGGTGACAAAACTGTCAGGTCATGTTTTATTTCTTTTTCGATCTATTACAGATATAGCAGATGGTGTAATCCAAGATGGTATAAATCCAATCAACAGGTCCAGGCTTACTGAAAGAAAGGGTATCAGCGGGCACAGTGCCATTTGCTCACAGGCACAAGATCCACGTCAATTCCTACAGAGAACACACCAAACACA
>NW_010394692.1:70193-71521 GCF_000710305.1 Buceros rhinoceros silvestris
TACAGCACTTATTCCCCTCAGAAAACATGAAAAAGAAAAGCTGTGATGATGGGAGAAGCGAAAGGCTAGAACAAAAACTAAGAAACACTCGTGCACCTTGGCTGGGTCTTACTCGGGTGTTCACCAGACTGGGGAAAAAAGAATCGTTTTCCACTACTGGCCTTTGGAATGGAATGGAATAATCTTCAACAATAGAATAATCTTCATTAGTGAGGTTTAAATCACTTTTGACCTGTTGCTCTGCCATTTAACCCTTTAATTTTGCCTTTGCTGGGGATTAATAGCTCTAACCAGAAAAAGGATGAGGCGATACTTAGAGTCGTGTATTATGACATCTGTGAACAGCGAGTCTCCCACACCACCTTGTCCATTTTCATTTGTTTTGGCAAGGGTCCTGTAAGAGCCTGCCAATCAGCTCCTCAAAACAAACATACGCTATTTGCAAATTTTGCCGTTTCTATGTTCAAGATCTTCTTCAGAGGATCATTAATAAATACATCAAACAAAACGGGCATTTGTTTAACTCACAGCTAACCTTCTACCACGCTGGAAAACATATCGTTTGTGGCTAATCCTTTGTTGCCCGTTTTGCGGAAAACAAGACAAGGACGGCAAGTTCCCATTGCAACTTGTTCGTTTGAGGACAGCCTCATGGACATGCAGAAGTTACTGGTCTTTGTCTGGTCTGCACTACGTTTTCACGACTGTAGTGATTTTTAAAGTGTGGATTCAGTTTTTTGCTGCTGATCGCTTAGATCACGCTTACGTAAACACAGTTTCCACGATTAGTGCGGCTGCAATAACTGCGCTTCAATGGGAGAGTTTCTGGGTTTGTAGCACAAACCAGAATGGCACATTCCGAACTTCCAGAAACAGCCAACACTATGTATTCAGCGGAATAAAAGAAAACAGAAATGGGGAACAGAAGAAACAGATTTTCTTTGCAGTTATCCACCGATAAATTATATTAACTAAAGCCAAGAATAACAACAACAAGACTTACTACAGTGATACCCTAAACTTTCCAAAAGAAAAATAAGATGACAAGATGAAAGAGGAAGTGAGGAGAGGGACAGTATAAAGGTATCCATGCCCCCAAACAGCTTGTAAGAATGCTTAGTAGAAAAATCAAAGGAAAACCAGGATAACACACATTTGAGCACCAAGAAAACAGGGAGATATGGCACTGGAAGAGAGTACAGATTGCAGAAAGAAGAGACGGGTGCATACACACGAGGAACAGTGGGCTACCAGGGAACAATCATATAATAAACTTATTTATATATATAAATATATATACATACATTAAAAAGTGCTGCATTCAAGCC
>NW_010394693.1:0-6723 GCF_000710305.1 Buceros rhinoceros silvestris
GATGATGATTCTGTGATTCTGTGATTCTGGTACTAGACTTAAAATCATAGCTAGAGACAGACAGACCTGTTTCTAGGTGATGTGTTTGCTGAGCCCTAAAACCATTGCAATGAATTGGGCCAAAGGTTTTATGGCTCTATGGAAAGATTTACAAGACAAATTGTAATGTTTTCTTTGGAGCTTTTATGAAAGCTCATATCTAGGAAATAGTGGCAGCAGCTTTGTACTGCTGAATGCCTCCCTGCTCCATGGGAGCTCTGAACACCTCTTGCTGCAGCAACAGTTACTGAGCATCCTACAAAGGCCATGTGTGCTAGAAAAAGGTTGAAGCTGTATACAACCTTGGTAAAAGCTGGCCTTCACGATGTAGTTTTTAACCCATGTGTTGTCCTGTGTAGGTAAAAAAAGATATTTGCCTTCTATCTCCATGAGAAATAACTGGGGAATGTCATATGGCACAACTTGAATGATTTCTGTATCACTTGCTATATTAAATCATGTCTGTCTAGCCCCCTAGGTTTTCTCAGTGTCTGTTGGTCAGAACAGCAAGCTATGCTGTTGATATTCAGAAATGTTGAACAAATAACCATTGCACGCGTACGCATCAATTCAACTCCAGAATTCTTTTTTTCAGTGGTGAATAAGATTGCTTAACATAGAGAATACTACGTGGGTAGTAACATTGCATCAGGCAATTCAGTAGTGCCACACCCTGCTACTAATCTGTCTAGATGGGGGGCAGGGAGAAAAACTGTCTTAAAGTTGCTTACATACATAGCTTCCAGCTGAAGTGATGATACCCATTATTTCCTCCCTCCCAAAGTGTGTGGATGCCACTTACTCTAAAGGGAAGAACAGTTTGCCATCATATCTCTAGCTGTTCATGGCATTTCTTAACTAGTAAGATGTGTGGCTGAAAGTTTAAGGTTACTGCTATAAAAATGTCATCCTTTATTTGGAAAAAAAAAAAGTGATACATTGCTATATGATAATGAAGCACTTTGATTAAAAGCATCCAACAGCCTATGATGTATGGGAGCTAGCTGGAAGACCATTGGAGTGTAATTAATTATTAGCTGTACTTTATAAGGTCTAGTTGCTCTTCGCAGAATTGATTTTGAATGGTGACAAAGAAGCAAGTGCTTGTTTGCGAATGCTACGCAATTAATATATGGATGTTGGCAGGAGCAGGTGGTGTGTGATGGGTGATGGAGTACAGAACCTTTCACCTGCAAGCTCTTTCTTTTGCTGAAGCCAGACAAGTTGTTGAGGTGACGAAGTTGTTGCTGATGGAGTGGTTGGAAGCCAACACAGCTTGTACCTTGTACGTGGTGGATTTGTAGCCGTATCTTAAAAATTATGATGGTGGTATGCAGTGGAAGTTTCTGCACTGCAGAGTCTGCATGGGCACTCAGCTTTGCTTGAGGGGCTGGACACCATCTCTGCCACAAGATGACCAGGGTGCATTTGCAGAGTTGCATACTGGTTAATATGAACATCTCCTCTGCTCTGTGGTTAAATAGGGGAGTTGGCTCAACATACTTTATTCCCTTTTATGAGAACTATATATGGTTTAGATTTAGGTTTTCAGAATGTAATGGTGCTTATTTACTGGAACAGACTTATTGGAAGCTGATGATCTAACTAGTTTTTAGACATACTGCAAAGGACTCTCAAAGTCTTTCATTCAGTCATTTGATTCAATGAAAGGAAACCGAATCAATAATAAACACTTTTGATTTTTTTTTCCTTCTTCTCCCGTCTACAGTTTAAAAATCTTTGTTTCTAGTGAATGCTGCTCCCTGCAAAAAGGAAAACATTTCATGCTAACGTAAGTCTGGAAGCATCAGGAAAAAAAGAACTGAATCCAAATTTTTGCCTAGATAAAAGACCTCACAAGAAGTTAGAGGTATAGCAGACAGTGTTATAGTTGAGGTCTTACTATCCTCATGTTAAGGTGGCTGTCTGCCTAATCTGGCTACCTGAGCTGGCACCTGTTTTTCAGGTCAGGTGATGCGAGTGAGCTGATTAAGTAGCTGGGTCTTTCTTCCCTCCTTTTCCAAATGCTTCAGTTGCACTTGTACCCTAAGTGCACCTAGATGTAATGGATATGCATTCACACAACCAGAAATGGGGGAAGAAAAGGTAATTTGCAAGCATTCTTCTCCCAAAATGTACAAATCCTATAAAAAAACATCTCTATTTGTAGAGAGGAAAACCTAATACAAACCAAGAGAATGTGAGGAGAGATCAGAAATTCTTGGAAAAAACAGCCTGAGATACTGTAGGATCTCGTTTCAAATGCAGATGAGAAACATAACTTGTTGTTTTTATTATTTCAATTTGAATTCATTGAACATTGTCAAACAGTTTTTCAGGTGTACGTTTGCTGAAAATAACATGAAGAGACTAATCTGGATTACAAATGCACGTACCCTGGTGCTGAATTCCAATAAAAGTAAAAATCAAAACAACACAACCCTAAAAGTATTTAGTGATAATTTGAAAAGCAAACCGAAAACCTTTGTGAATAGAATTCGATACTGGGAAGCATGTGACAAATACCTGCTAAGTATATGGATATACCATGAAGAAAGAGGTTAAATTTGGAAAAGTTGAAACTCAGAGTATGTTCCAGCACTTGGTACTTTTACTCTATAGCTCTTGTCTGTATCAGAAGAAGAGAGTGGTGCAATTAGACTTAAACACTGTCCTGTTACCTCTAGATGAGAAACTTTGTTCTTGAACGGTTTTTTTGAAAAGTCAAGTTAACTGGATCAAATGAGAAAATTGTAGGTGTTATTTGCCTGAACAGTCCTTTGTGCAATGAATAATAACAACCTAGAGAGCAGCGGCTGGCAGTCAGGGTAGAGATTTTTTTCTTTTTTCTGGAAACACCTATTTGGGGAAGCTGTAAGGAAAAGAGTCTGGGGAAGGAGCAAATAAAATGTGGCTGGGAATAGTTTTTTTTTTTTAAATACATGAAGGAATGAAAAACTGAGCACCAGCTGCCCGAGAGGCTTCATTCTGCATTGATGATGAGAGTGCAAGGGTAAGTTTTCAGGACTCTATTAACAGCCCAGGACTGCAGCTCCACATGTGGCTTTACTGGATGTGGTCAGGAGTTACTAGTCCTTCAGCTGAAACCTGGAAGCGTTTGGGCTGCAGATCTCCAACATAATACAGTGGTTACTGAAGGCCCAGCCTTGGGGAGGTATGATGTGGGGAGGTGAGGATTTGTTTCCCTTCCTCTGGATGGGAAGGGGGTCTGTGCTTGAAGGGAGGTCTCTTCCTTGTTATTCAGTTGGGAGATAAACCGAATCCAGCTACGGTAACAGTCAATGTCTTTTCTTCCTGAAACATAGTTTTGTTTTTCAGCTGGTATGGTCCCACTGCCACTTACTATGTGACTTATTTAATATATAAAAATAGTAGTTTGTAAATTATGTTTGTGGTTAACTTTTGCTTATATGTCATAAAGAGAAATATCCTATAATTATTATGGTCCCCTAGTAAATTCACTGTTATTACCTAGTTATTTTGTCCATATGGATTACACCATATTTAAAGTCCCAGTTCAATAAAAGTACATCTGGTTCCTGTGCTGCAAAAACCTATTAGAGGAAACCATGCAAATAGATTTACATGGTCTTTTGTTGGATTTTACAGTGTTTAATTTGCCTTTCTATTGGGGGTAACCATGACAAACTTCAAATTCTATGAGTAGCTCTTATTAGTGATAGTCCTTTAGTTACTCTAGTTAACATCTGCCATTCTTCTGCTAGCACACGTTTTAAGGGTCTCACATGCTGGAGTCTCCTCCACTTCCTTTGGGAGAGTATTCTGCAGCCTTGTAGATCTCAGTGTCAGGAAGTCTTTGACCACAATTTATGTAATGGCATATGTTTCATATGGATTTCTCCTTGGCCTAGGCAAAATATGCTGTAGAGCTTCAGCAGGGATTTAAAGGGGGGGAAAAAAAAAGAAAAAAAAACCCCTTAAACATGACTGACATTAAGAATACTTTCTATATAGTCTATAAAACTGGTTTATTAAACAAGGTTGAAAATGGGTTAAAGTGGTGTTTTTTGGAGGAGAGGTTCTGCAGCTGGAATGAGGAGCAGACCTGTTAAAGCTCTGCTCGGGGAAACAAGTTTACCAGGAACCACGCAGTAGGTGAAATAACTTTGCTTCCACTGAACAGGCTCCTGGCCAAGCAGGCTCTGTATTGCTACCACAATTTTCTGATGTTCTTGTACTTCAGCCATCACTTGTAAAGCAGAATTCCACACCCCCCCACCCCGTTTTAATTTACAGATTCCCCCATATTAGGAACTTTAAAAGAATTGCTTAGCATGTCTAAATTTGTTATGCATGCTTACAGTAAATTTAAGGCTTGCTCCTAGTTTATGTTGAGGTATTGATTTTTTTGTTGCCCACTAGAAATGTGTGGGCTCATGTGAACTCTAGCCAATGCCTGTGAAATTGCGTGTGGTCTTTGCTGTCAGAAGGGAGATCCACGCTAGAGCCCAGGACTAGCGCTTCTGTATTATAAATTTGAGAAGACTAATGTTTTGTAGGTTCTAATCTGCTGCCTGAAAGTTTCTTTGAAAAAAACCTTCAACTATTTCCCTCAACTCTTCCCTTCCTTCCTCCCAAGTAAATCTTTAAAGAGGATCTGACTAATTTAGTATCTCTCTTTCTAAAGTAAGAGGGGAAAGTTTTACTTTACTTATTAAGATATTTGTCTAAGATGGTTCTGGATCATTTTCTTGTCGGTGAGATGACAACATTTTTAGCTTTAGGCTCATTCTCTCAGCTGTTATTAAAGTGTGAAATGATAAAGTCCTTTTATGCGTTTGAGACTTAATCACACGAAGTACCGAGATAACATTAATTTCTGCTAACCAGTTTTAAGGAGTGGAAGTTGAAACTTTTTACAGCATTCTTTGTCTTTCTGCGGGGAAAAATATCCCCACAGCTTTGGATGAAACTTGATCTGGTAACACACACAGAAAATAAAATCATAGTGCATGAAGGATACCGTGCACAACACAGCTAAGGAAGGATACCCTGCACAACATATCTAAGTTCCTATGCAGTCAGCTTCCTGTAGATGGGGGCAAACTAGGAATAGTGTCCATAGGATTCACTGGCTCTCTCTTTGGGACCATCACTTTCCTTGGGGCTGTGTTCCAGGGACATGGACAGTGCTATACACTCGGGGAAAAATAAAAAAACCTTCTCTCCTATCTTCCTCTGAAAACAAATCTTCAAACAACATGCCTCTGACCTTTGTTTGTGCTGGTGCCTAAAGCATAATTCCTGTGTACAGAGGAGTATGACACATTTTCCACTGTGTAGCCCGAAAACACAGTTATCTGAAATTTTATTTTGGGGTGGTGTCGCTGAGGGTAGCATCTCTGAGGGTAGCCTAGTTTTGCTGCATGAAGGCACATTTCAGTTGCAGCTACTGCTGGCAGAGTGCTGTGAGTGGGAAGGAGGGGGGAAAAAAAAAGATGAGAGAAGCTGCAGTCAGAAACTTAAAGAAAGCGGTAGGGGAAGTTTTGTAGGAAACCCAGCTTCCTAGGAAGAAAGATAGATGAGAGGGTTCCCGCAGCAGGTTGCCCAGAAGTCAGGCTGGGTGCATTGCTGTGAGTGAGGGGAAATCAGCAGAGGGGCAGGAGAAGAAGCTCCTGCCTGGGAATTGTGCCACCAAGAACAGCTGCTCGTCCCACTCAAGTTCCAGCTTCAGCTTTGTGGCTTTTGCGAGGGAGGATGCCTGCCAGGGGAGGGAAAGGGGTATCGTTCAACATATGCCGTGCTCCAAGTTTCAACACTTCCCACGAGTCGCATTTCATGGGAACATGCAAATGCTTGCCTCCCCCCTGTGCAGTGTGGTGGCAGGGATGACAGGAAATGACAATATTTAGCAGAACTGACTGGACCAAAAAGACTATCCAAACATGTTATTTTGCTAAAATGTAAATGTCTGGCAAAAACAGTGACCTATTTCCTGCCCTTCAACTCCCCAAGTATGTCTGGAATGATATGTTTCTTTTCAGAGACAGGCGTTTGAGGGTTTTTGCAAATCAAAGTCCATATTTGGGTGAAAGAGGGTAATACAGATAAGAATAAAATTCCCCATTAAAATGAGCATGTAAACTTTATATTTGTGGTAGTGTTGTCATTGTCTTTACATTCAAACTGACAGCTTTGAAGCATCCAGCTTTAGCAAAAGTCTGTTGAGTCCCTTGCAGTCACCTTCTGTTCTATGCTCAACAAATAAAGGTACTACAAAATTTGTTTGCTTATTTTTTTACTTTGCGTAAAAGGTAGAGGTATGCTTGACAGAATAAAACACCAAAAAAAGATCCTTAGGAAGGCAATATGTGTAGGGTCAGGACATCTGTCTTTAAAGTAAATTGGACTACCTTCAGGCATTTTCTCATGTGCCGTGTTTGCACGTTTGTGTTTATTATTGTCAGATGATCTGCCTTTATAGAAAGGACACGATCCATTAATACACATACACACATCTGTCTTGTATGGAAATCTACTGGCACAGGGAAACGTGTCATAGCTTGTAACTATGCAGGCTCAACAAACTGCTGCTCTTGTGAACTGCAAATGGCTCCCTTATTAACCAGCTTTTTAGCAGGTCTCACAAGCATAGTCTCACATACATATTCTGCTTAGTCATAGTTGTGGTCGTCACTCTTT
>NW_010394693.1:6797-12164 GCF_000710305.1 Buceros rhinoceros silvestris
CTCTTTCCAGGGAAATGTTTACATTAGGATGCTCAGAAAATGAAGCAGAATTAAGTTCTAAAATTAAATAAATCCTGACCAGATGTAACCATGCAGTTGTATGTTAGCCTGGTTCAGCAATTCCGGGTTTGGAGTCCAGGAGGTACAAGAGACTGTTACCTTTCTGGCTTTCATTTGATTAGGTTTCTCCTCTGTTCCAGATCATGGTTTTCAGGCTTTTCCTTGTAAGAACACAACCAAGACAAATTAAAAAAGAAAAAAAATCATATTTTCAATTAAGCCCAGGGTTTCAGGGAAGTCCACCTGATGCTTCATTAACATTTGGGTTTGACAGCAGTAGGGAGGCTAAGGTGCAGAATCTGAAGATCTATGTTAGATGGTTTTTTAATGCCTGTTGCTGCCTACTAGACATCATTTCACATGTAGATATGTACCCTTGCTGGGCAAGAAACAATCTGTGTGATGGAGAATAACAATAAGGAGAGCAGACTGGAAGGTTTTGCTGACATTCAGAGTAAAAGCAGAAACACCAGCAGCACAGTTGTTGGTGAGCTGTGTAGAAACTGAAGGCAACAGGTCTTATAGGTTCAGTCTCCTCCCTCAGCGCCATGAATCCACAGCTGTCTGCAAAGCATGTCGTTGGTTGATAGTGCTGGGATCCAAATCCATCCTTGCAACTTCCTTCATAGTCAAAAAACCCGTGAAGAATTGTTTGACATGTTGCATTGTCACAAAACCCCACTTTGTTCCCCTCTTTACTGCCCTCTCCAGCAAGGGATGTAGCTGTGACTTCTTGTCAAAATCACTAATAAGAAACTTGTCCATTTTTTTCCCTCAAGTGATTTCTTTTTCTTAGAAAAGTTAATTTTATGTTCTCATCTCCCCTTTCTTGTGATTGTAGTCTAGAAAATGACTTGGCAGTTCCTTATTTCTTTGTGAGAGAAGACTGTAAGGCACATTTTAGAAAAGACACCTTTAAGAGACGAAGTAAAATTACTTCTGGGCAGCTTTTTTTTTTGTAGGTTACAGGCCAAGATCATGTCAAGTTTGTACATCTTCCTTGGACTCAATGAAATTGCCTTGTATTTCTGATACAGGTGTGCCGATAGTGGTAGATTTGACCTGAGATTCTGCCTTAAAATGCATCACAATGAAACAATTAAAAGTTTATTTCTGGGTTTGCATCTCTCGGACTTCTAAGCACAGGCAGCTCACCTCTGTGTATTGGTAGATTCCCTCCTGGGCTTTCCTTGCAACAGTGCTGGTAGTACAGATTTTAGTTTCTCTTGTACGTGAACACTAAAAGGTACAGACGGCTGATAAAGTATAACTGAACACAAGATTTCCTGTGAAGAGAAGTCAGCCCGGCTTTCAAATTCAGAACTGGTGTGTGTGTCTCAGAGGGAGAAACCTGTATTCCAGCACCTTAGGAGAATTCAGATTTTCAGCCTCTTCTCTGATCTTCTGTGCTGTCTGGTTATGGGACAGAGTTAGATCTTTGTGTGACCATATCGTGCTGGGATTTTTTTTGGGGGTGGGGTAGATTTTTTTGTTGTTGTTTTAAATTCAAGTTTAGATTTGTCATAGTTGTATGGGTGGTGTTTTGTTGTTTGTTTTTGTTTTTTCTCCTTCTGTTGCTCCTCCCTATTTTATGAGATGATATCTCAGCTTTGGAAAATACTTCTGAATTGAAATTTGTTCTGGCTGAAGATAACTGTGTCAAATTTGAAAAATATGGTGGTGAAACGTGCTCAGGATTTTAATAAACTCTTCCAGTAGAGTGTAGTCTACTTACCTGTTCAGTCACTGTCTCACAGTGCATGATGCGTATAGGTGAAAAAATGTTATATTTTAGCTGAGTGGGTGGGGTTTTTTTTGTTTTAGAAGTTGCGTATGTCTAGTGATATTTTAATTCTGGATAGTTTTTTTCTTTTCATCCAATATTGTGCTCTCTAAAATGAGAGGTCATATTGGTGAAGATGTGCTAATTGTGCGGGTGAGTATTATCACTCTTTGCAGTGATGCCGTGAATGTTTATGAGACAGGACTTGAATTGTTAGGATTAACTGGTATAGGGTGAGTCATGACTACATACTTCTTAGCTAATGAACTGGACTGCTATGGCCAGTGCATGTATCAAAAAGCCAGGTGTGGTAGGCAATAATGTAGTATATTCATGTAACAACCTTTTTCTCTTTTTGAATTTCAAAATCCTAGAACTGTACGAACACATGCATTTTTTTTTTTTTGGTGGAGGAAACCAGTATGAAACAAGATGTCTATTTTTGTTAGGCTTTTTCACCCTTTCATGCTGTTTCTAGTTAATGGTTATTTATGTAGTTGTTTAACTAAAGAAGCTTGAACCCTTCCCCTAAAAATCCTAGGTCTTGCTGCAACCTCTTATTTATAAGCTTTGCTGTGTTTTGTGGTGAGTGATCTCACTGAAGCCATGGGGATTATTTGCAGAACAAGAGCTACGTCCAAAAATGAGACCTCAACAGGTTAGGTCAGAAACTGTATATTCCATGTGAAGTGTCAGAGGCTTTCCAAATGCACCGAGTCCCCCAGAGTGTCTTGCCACAGTCGAGACTCGAGTCCTATGGGCATAGCACTGTGCCCTGGGAGAGCATGCTCAGCCAGCACAGCAGCTGTTGGCTTTCCAGGTGCAGGTAGCTCGTGTCCCTTCAGCTCCCAGTGGCAGAGGCGGAATTCATCCATAGGCTTGGCCCAGCCTGTGGAGACCTACCTGCAACTGTTTCTGAAATTGCTAGCCCTGATTTCTTGTCCTCGCTTCCACCAGTAACTAAAATGATGCCAATAGTAATTTCTGCTTTCTTAATATCCAGTCTCTTCTTATTTGTTGGTGGCTTGAAAGCAAAATTCAGCTAATGACATATTTATTTCTGTATCAGGCTATCAATTAATGTGTACTGTATTCCCCATTTAAAAACAAATATGCGATATCTAATTATCTGATACACTTTGGAAGAAAGATTAAAAATATTTGAAAAACCAATTGAATTTAGGTCTGTATGTTTTTAAATTGTGGAGTGAATGCAGCTGGCTCTGGCTGTGTTTTTTTGGCTTGCTGTCAGCCTTTAGAGCTGTTTTAAAGCTGAATAAATATCTAACAACCAAGAGATAATAAAAGCGTTATTTAATATGGTGTTCCCAGTGGCTTAGGAAAGGTTACAAACTCTGCTATCTGGTTAGTGGCCCCAATGGTTTTCTAGCAAGTTATTTAACTATCCATTTATTCATTTAATTTATAGCAGTTAATGAGAGCTAAAATGCAGCCACAGGATTCAGGTTCCCAGGAAAACAGACATAAATTATGACCAGGTTTAAAGAGCATGACTTATCAAGTGATCATCCTGGTAACTACCCGGAGTTTGGTGTCTGTACCACAGATATTTATGGTTATCCAGCTCTGCCTTCCAGGACAGAGCTTTATTTTAGTCTTCATTGCTACTCTGCCAGTTCACAGTCATCTTTTCTTTAAGACAGTGAAAGATTTTAAATCAGGCATTGCAAGGCACATATGAACTGCAATTAAAAAGGCAGTAGGTGTTTGCAAATGGATAGAATAATTCTGTATGGCATACTTACTGTCTGATACAGGTTACAGAATTGCAGGCATCTTTATGTGGACTTTGAAAAACAAACAAGCATCCTTGTTATATTCTATTAGATCAAAGCTAGTTCACAAATAAATACTTTGTATTATGGAACAACTTTCCTGAATCTTAATATAATTCTCTCCACTATTTGTCAGGTTTTAAGGTCCGGATGGCCCCATCTTGTATTTATGCTGGAGGAAAGGACACCCATTTATCACAATATTCTTGTAGTAATCATGTAAAATGTTATATGATCTTGAGGTTGGCTTCTCTGAAATCTTAGATGGGCTAATAGGTGTTTGTGAAACTGAGGTCCTTGTGGAGTTAGATCCTCAAAAAAGTGGTTGGTTCAATGTTTATTTTTTCAAGGCATATAGGGATGCAAAGGTTTATATAGGATTATGTATAATGAAGTTAGTAGAATTATGAGATATTTGATTAAATGAGTGCTTGAGTGTTCAACTCCTTTAAGACTAGTTTAGTCTAAATATATGAAAACAAGTATTCTTAATGTAAGTCATTGTAGTTTTGGTATTGTAACCAAATATTCATGCTCATAGCAGTTGTAGAATAAAATGAAAAGTGAAAATTAAAAAGGAAAAACATTTGCTGCTGTCTCAGTCATGCTGAGTTATTGTAGTCATGTAAGAACACTTAGAAAAGCATGAAGTAATGTTATAGAAACTTGGCATACTATCTGGCAAGCAAAATGCTGCAGTATTATATAAGTTAATATTTCTTGACACATGCTGACATTTTAGTTAAAGCTTTTAAATTATTTTTTAAAGCTTTTAAATTATTTTAGACTTTAATGGAGAATGTACATTCCTTTTTCTGCATTCCTGGCAACCTTTTCAAGTTATTTGGTGTGGAGCTTACTTGCCTGTGATCTGCCCTATATACGCATAGAAGTTGTAAATTTAACCGAGGCAGTAGGTGATTCTGTATATAGGCTCAGTGGGAACTTTTCTGACTTTATTTCACTCATCTGCATTCCTCTATTCCTACTCGGTACGTGAGGAACTCCATTTTATACAGTATGTGTGTTGCTGTGTAGTCACACTGAAGGATACAAGGTAACTGCTCCTCACAACTTGTGCTTTTGCTTCTGCTCTATCGCGCAGTCTGCCTGTGTTGCTTTTCAGAGATTAAGAGGTAATGATGTCCTTTATCCAGAGGCTTCCAAAATGAGCCACTTAACAGCATCCAGAAATGGATTTGGGAGCAATGCGTTGATCCTGGTCAGCTTCTTTGGTGGAGAGGTGCCATGTGGATTTTAAGTGTGGTTTACTCTGAGCTTGGCAGAGGAGGGTTTTAAAATAGTGGCAACTAAGGATTAGGCAGCTGTGCTCTACTTGGGAACTGGTCTAGCATTTAATGTAGCCGTTCTGACTGCTAGTGTGATTACAGTCCCCTTGAACTCTTGGAACAGCATTGTAGGGAATGATAACGTTAAACTCTGGGAGAGCAATACAGCTCTGAAGGGAGTACAGAAACTGCTTCAGGAAGTACAATTAGGTGTTGGTTTGTTGTTTCCAAGTTGGATTTCAAGATGCGAATAATGTGCTCAGATGTAATAGTAAATTCAAGTTGGTTATCTTGCTTCTGTCTTATTTAAACCTGTTTTTTAGCAGGATGTTACAAAGCTGCCTTGAGTATCCTAATGACAGACCAGTAGCTTGAGCATTAAAAGCAAGATGTATGCAACAGAAACTCTGCGTGGGTTAATGTATCCTACAGGGAAAGA
>NW_010394693.1:12295-21868 GCF_000710305.1 Buceros rhinoceros silvestris
TTGACAAAGTCTGTGTGTCTATGACGAGGATAATTCCTCCTTGATACACCACAGACTGAGGTGTAGACATCTGCTTGCATACATTCCTGGTAGTCAGAGTGCAACAGAGAGCCAGCCTGATGGCATCTCTTCTGGCCCTTAAGAGGGAAGTAAGGAGAGGGACTTACCATCTAGCTCTGGATGGCCTATTTCAAATGAAATAGGAAACAGTAATCCAATTATTTTCCTTGCACTAAATGACTGAATATTAAAGAGAAAAATAACCAAGATACCCAGATAAACAAAAGATACAAAGCAGAGAAGTTGGACAAACACCCAGAGAGGATCCAGATAGTGCTTTCTCCCTCTTAGTTTTCTTAGAAGTTTCTATCTTGAAGCAGAGAGGGTGGGAAATTAATCCTGCCTTCAGAAAAAGAGTAAGGTGTTTCTGCTTTGTATGGTGTAGGACATTTTAGATGATGTACTGTGTGTGTTTGCACTGATAGTGGAGAATGCAATTTTAGTAGCTATGTTTGTGCGGGCAAATGTGCCCATGGCAGGGTTCTGGAGCTTGATCCTGCTAGTCAAAAAGATAATCCGGGGAGATTAATTTTAGAGGATATTCTTTTGCTTCTTATTAGGGTTTGAGGAGGGAATGGAGGCTTGAATCGTGTGAAGTAAATAAACTGAGTCAAGTCCCATGATTGTTTCATCATGGTCAGCACTTGCTGCCTGGTGGATAAACTCAACTGACTCAACCAATTTAACAGGTTTTGGGGAGGTAGCATCCTTAACTTGCTGTAGGAACTGCCCTGTGAAAAGTTGGAAAGACAGTAACTACGTAATGCAGAAACACTCAAATAATGTAATCTAGGCTATATTGCACACTTACCTCTTTTGCCCTAGTGGACATTGTAGATTTACTGGGCTTGCTCTGAATTCTAAATATTGTTTCTTGGGCGGAGTTAGCTTTAGTCTAATGCTTGGTGCTTCATGATCACATAATGAGAAGCTCTACTAAAATAGTTTATTACAAGTGCTAGTTTTAGGATAGATCTTGGAAGCTACTAGTCAAAGTTTAAATCTTTTTGGTAGCACATACATGCTTTAGCTACTTTGGTTATGTGAGACGGTAAGCATTAAACCTCATTATTTACATGCATATGAGCCCCTCCAGTCTCCCCATGTCCACTAACAGTGTAGGAAGAGAGCAAAGAGAATGATTTTTTTTTTTTTTTTTTTTGAACAATTCCTCTATCAGGCTTTATTGTTTGCGAAGTTGTAGGCTGAGCCGAGCTACACACAGTTGCTGCTGTAAGGTCTCTGCTCTTGTAATGCTGGCTTGCTGAACACCTGCAGTCTACCACCTGTTCTCACTCAACCCAAAACACTCAAGCAGAACTTAGAATCCCAAAAAAGCCTTAAAAACAACCGCTTGGCCCCATCCAGATGCACAGCTATTCTTAAGTTTCTCCCTGAAATATGACTTACCAGGAATAAAGGGAAAGGGTGGGTGGGAGACCGAACAGTCTAGAGATCTTATTATAAATCACCTCTGGAAAAATTATGCTGCGTATCTTACTTGTAGGGTGGGGATTCAAAAGTCTGCCATCTTACCTATTCCTAGCGATATTACAGATGTTTTCTGCTGATAATGTTCATGACGTCAGATGTGATTGCATCCCTAGTTATCCACTAGTTATTTGACCTTACTTTGCTAGAGAAAAATGTGTCTTCTCTATTCTCTTGTTAGAAGGCCTGACTCTACTGTGAAGCTTTGCTTGTTTTATGCTTATTTTTTTAGTAACATTAATTAACTATTTTCTGAAACATACGTAAGATACAATTAGTAATATATTTTGCTGGTTTATTTTTGACAACAGGCAGATGATTACCTTCAAAAATAATAACAGATTTTAATCTAAACAAGTCTCTAAATTATAGCTGTTGAATTGTAAAGAAAAACAAATTTTGTTAATCCCTATTTGCATGTGCCAATTAGCTAAGTGTTAATCAATCTCCTATATAAATGAAAATGAGAATACTCAGCTCTCTGGTGAGATAATGTTTCTCATTAACAACAAGTAAAACCTCCGATTTCTATTGTAGGAGAAAAAATTTCTGCTTCTTTTCCTATTAAAAACCCCTCAAACAACAATAAACCAGAACTATTAAGTCATTTATGAAAACTGGGCCCTCTGTAGTCTTAGGATTGTCAAAATCTGTCGAAAGTTCTCCTTAAAATGCTCACTTGGTCATTGGTATGACGTTGTTAGTACAAGGTGTGCAACGTAGAGCAATTATTTAAATGATATACTAGATCTCAACAAAACAAACTGACTAGAACTGCCATAAATTATGTGGGCATATAAAGCAAAATAGTTGAATAGATCCAGAGTGGGTTTTTTGTTATAACAGTAATCTGTAACTTGAATTAGTTTTTCAAAATCAAATATTGCATACCTGGATGTTGAGTTGCTTTGGGTCAAAATATTATGACAGCCTGTGAAAACCAAAAAGAATGCAGTAATAGTTCAACAGACGTGCATTGTTCTCCACCTTCTTTCCCCAGTGTTGTCTTACAAGTTTTGAATAATATATCTTAATACAGACACAGTTGCCTGGGAAGTATGAACCTAGTAAACACAAATTCCCACATGGAAAGTAGTGTTCTTTTATGGAAAAGCCAGGAACAAACATTTTAATGGATTTTTATACATTATGTATATGAATGGGAAAATAATTATACCTATCCTTTCTTATCTTTTGAGAGAGTTTCTAGATACCTATAGTTCAGGCTGAGACTTGGTGGTTTTTATCAGTGAGGAAGATGATAAAGTAACCTGTCCAAAGTTCACAAGGAAGTCTGTCTCCACCTCAGCATCACGACTCAGTGTTTTTGGGTTACCAGTTCTGTGTTTGGCTTGGTGAGATACCTTCCCACTCCACTTGACTGCCCTTTTCTTGCACCCTTTAAAGATACACTCAGTGAAGGAGTAAGTCATTCCCAAGGGCTGGTGAGAGCTATGGGGTGTTTGAATTTCACTGGGCTCCTTCTGTTGCTATGTCAGAAACTTTGGGCAGAAAGTGAGAGTTTATTGCATTTTTTTATGGCAGAGAGGCTGGAGTGGGATCTCACTGCTAGATAGCTGATGTCTCTCAAACTGCACAACAAGCATGTGAGGGCCAGTGTTGCTGTAAGGATTGCCATACCTAGGGCTTTGGGGCTAGTCTGGCAGATGCTATTTTGCTTCCCTTGTGTGCATGCAGCCTGGTGGTGTGTCTCCTTCGCATCCATCGCATGCTAATGGAGCCAGTGCTCCCCAGCAACATCAGATCTGCTGTATAGACACCACAAAGAATGTGTGTGCATCTGTGTGTTTGCCCAAGATATATTAGGTTTCAGAGATTATGGGTTTATGGTCCCCTTCTGCAAGTTTTTGTTTGTTTGGGGTTTTTTTTTGTTGTTTTTGGGTTTTTTTTGTTTTTTGAAAGTAGAAGAAATCCATCTCACTCTGTGCAAGGAGAAGAGATGCAAACCAGAATTTAATAAAAACTCCATGAGGGTAAATGCCAGTATATTCTTTTAATTTCTGAATAGTCTAGAGACCCCACTGCAAGTAAAACACGACTGTGTTTATCAAACATTAGGAATTTCTGCACATACCAGGAATTGACTGTATAAGCAGAATCATGTGAGGCTTCCCATGTTGAAGCACAGGCTGCCTTGTCAACTTATACTTGTCAACTTATACAAGTTAGTATGGAAGTATTATTTATCTATCTCTAGTCATCTTTCCCACATCCAGTTTAATATAAGGTTTTTTTGTGGGAGATTTTATTTGAGGTTTTTTGTTTGTTTGGGCATTGTTTGGGGTTTTTTCAGAGCTAATTCAACTTTTTGATGTGTGTTCTTTCAAAACTGAAGAATGAAACATCAAGCATACGATGTGGAAAAGATGTGAGCTTTTTCAGAAAAGCCTGTAGTGAAATGATCTACTGTAAATGGATGGACAAACTGGCAGATACTAATGTACTGGCAAATGTGTAATGGACCCTAGAGAGGTGAGCTGTTAGATATATTTTTGTTGTTGTTGCTCTTTTTTCTACTGAGTTGACTCAACTTCTGTAATTGTATTATCTGGTAACATCTTCAGAGACCTCTAGAGATGAAGCGTTGCTCGTGACTCTTCAGGCTCTTTGTTCAGTTCTATTTGCTCAGATGTTTCTGCTGTGCCTGCTCTCAGCTAGGTGTCGGCATTCACCAGCCACACAAGGCTATAGCAGGGTGTCCTGTGAGCCAGAACTGTCAGGGATGCCCTCTCAGAGATAATTCTCCAAGTACTGAAATAAATCAAAGGGAAAAGGGGGAAAGGTGCAAGTTCTGGAGTGGGAATTAATTTTTTTTCATTTGTTTTGTGGTTGTTGAATACTGGAAATGAGTATGAGATGATACTGAGTGCGTGTTTAATACCGCTAGAAACCCTCATAGGTCACCTTTGAACAGGCTTGTTTCTAGTACGGTTACTTGATGGTTTCAGGCAGAGTGTGATTTCATCTATATTTTCAAGGATGTTTTAAATGACAAAGCTAAAACCTCTTAATTTGCTTTTTATTGTCCACACCAGTATATAATTATGCCAGTGTATTAATTATGCATACACTTAGCATAAATGTTAGTATTTTAAATATCATTCCTATCAATAATTGTCCTCTGAGGTTGAGTACATCTTGCTTTCCCCTGGAGTGCAGGAAAAGCTCATTATCAGAGAGAGTGGCCCCCAGAGTGTTTTCATCTGTAGCTAATGAACTTTGTGGATGATGGCTGTTCCAGTAGCACAGATACAGTGAAAACTGCTCAGAGCTGGGCCCAGGCACAGAAGTAACTGGAGTTGCCTTTGACAGTGCAAGCCTATGAGGAAATTTTGGGACAGGGCAGAAAATGTGTTGATGATATTTTGCTGGAAGCAATGGAGGAGTTCCAGATGCTCTGAGGGTGTTGGCCTTCTTATCCATGGAAAAAATTTGATTTGGCTTAGGCTGTTGGGGTTGTTTGAACAGACTATGGTGCAAAACTGTCTGCTGAGTGTAGCCTGAAAGCTCTGTGGTCTGGTGGCAGAGGAGTGAGGGATTGATGACCAGGACAGCTCCAACCTAAAGGCTGTAGAGTCAGCTAATAATTCCTTTATGACCCTGATAGATAACATACGTGCAGCTTTTGTACACTAAATTACATTTACACATAGAGAAGGTAGAGAGTGGAGTCTAAAATGCATGTAGGCAAAGGATGAAATTTGTATGCTATATCTCTGATGAGTACAGATGTATTTTACTGAATTAATTTTATAAAAAATACTCTAATATATTTGAAATACCAGGTTATTTTAAGGGCCAGATTTAACATGCAAAATCATTATCTCTGAAAATGTCATCCTGAAAATTTATTAGTAGGTGTGTCATGATTTTGAAGAGTAAATGATGCAACTGTAATGTTAAAAATTCAGATATCTCTTGTAAGATGAACCATATTGCTAAACACCATTCCTAGAGAGAATGACATTAAAAGGGACTGTTAGGGAAGTCATGGGGGCTCAAGGAGGGAATGCTTCTTTCCTAATCAAATGTGAAGTGGGAAATGACTATTTCTGACTGCACAGTTCTCATCGTGGGTTCCATGTGTTCAGCAGTCACTCTCACTCATGGTGTCTGTGCCCAGGGTTACTCACGTCACCACCCTGCATTGCGGTAAGTACATCCATTTGATGTGACGAGAGTTTGACTGATTTGAAAAATAAACCAACCCAGAGGATTTCTTTGTTTCAGAGGTTTGTTTTGGTTTTAAAGCTGGATCAGATATGTGATTGGGCCCATGGCACAGCCTTTACAAGCTTTTGTAAATGTACTGGGAAGGGAGGGCAGCCATTGAGAGGGTAAAGGCTTTAAGCTGGTATCACAACCTGGAGTTTTGCATTCAAAAATCCTGGCCTGAGTTGGCCTTCCTGAAGGTACTTGAAAGCTGAACGGCAGAAAGGACCTGGCTTGTGCCGAGTTGCCCTTGGCACGTACCAGATCCTGGCTGTTTGAAGGTGCGCTGCAGTGTCTGTGAAGCAATGCTGCCAGGAGGGCAGGTGGCTCTTTCTGATGAGGAAGGCCTGTCTGCAGCAGTGGTGGGTGGGCAGGAGGGGAGTCCAGCCGTGCAACTGGATGGGGAAGGCACTAAACTTTTTACGTGACCCCGTTTTCTGTTTACAGCTTCAGAAATGCATTAAACTCTTCTAATAAATAAATACATAAAATTAAAAAAGACTAGATAACATGCTTGGAGTGTAACATATGGTATTTTTCCAATGCTCAAGCATAAAAGCATTTTCAGTAACTGTATTTAAATCCTCAGACTAGACTACATCTTCTTCTAATGCTCTTTCTATTCTAAAATATCATGAAACAATTGAGTTTCTATTAAAAATAACAGGACAACTATTTCTTTCCTGCCCCAAACAATAACAAAAACTTTCAGCAAGAACTTCCTAAAAACCACAGAAAAAGTGGTGGTACTTAGAGACGTCAATTTTTCTATGGATATTTTATGGGGAAAGAAAGAGTGAACTTGGAGCCAAGTTTTAAATGTCTACAATAAACCACTACCTCTTCCCCTACTGACCTTTTTTCTTGGAAACAAAAGACCCTACAAAATCTGTCTACTAGGTTTCATTAGTTCTCAGACTGGATATTGATCTCACACCAATTTCACCTCAGTCAATTTGACTAACTTGAACAGAATTGCTCTTGATTGAGAGCAATGGGGATCCAGAGACCAGAGCCATCACCAGTAAGTTAAGTATAATTACTCATTCTCTTCTCAATGCTCTGCAGTTAATGTTCAAGTTAATCTGCTACATGGCATGCCTATTATTTTTACTTTTTTCTTTTTTTTCTTTCTGTGTTTTAAGATGACTTAGAGCAGCAATTTCCGCATGTATTTCACAGTGAAGATAGATGTAATAATTTTAGCTAACTCTATATACCTTGACATGAAGGGTTCTTGGGAAAGTGAAATCAGATATTTTTGAAGTATATGTGTATTTTCTGGGCAAAACCACTGCTGCCAAGGATGGAGTCCCAGTTAATAGGCAGTGAAGTTATTTCTTGAGTTGGTTGTTGAGCTCACAGGAGCTTTTAGGTTTACGAACGAAAATTTGTTTCATGACTATACCATGGGATGTGTGAGTGGGTGATAATCTAGTACTCATAGTTTCCTTTGTTTGCTGTTATTAGAAAGGTGAAAATCTGGATCAGCCTTGAGAAGACTTTCAAATACTGAACCTTGTGAACATCTTTCCACATTTGAGACTTGGATTTCCCTAATTATTTTTCTAGAGAGCAAGTTGCTGTCAGAAGTATTCATGCAGGAGAGCTTTAGTTTTTAAAACACTGTAGGAGAAAATGTGTGGAATTTCAACAAGTTGCCACATATAGAATGCTTGGTCATGGAGAAGTATGATCTATTTTTGAAGTTAATGCAAAGTGTCAATGATTGAATTGTGAATATAACCCCATACTTCCATACCAATGAACCAACCCCACATTTTATATGAGTCACTTCAAGCATTGCCTTGAAGTAAACACAAAACAGAGCAGTAAAATAGCTCTTTAACCATCTTACTTAAATTAAAAATGAACAACTGACTTCTTCAGCCCCCAGAACACCCTCTTGTTTTTCCTCTAGGTCTGACAAGACCATTCGTTTTGTACTTTTTTCTGCAGTTGTCATCAACCTCATGATGTGTCACATTTACCTCAGAAATATTTTGATATATGGAGACAATATGCTTTGAAGTCCTTGGCCACATGATTTTTACTTTTTTAAATGGTACAGCTTTTCAAGATTATTTTCCCCAAATACAGTTTCATGCTATCTGAATTTTTTTGGTGTAAGTGTGCACTGAAAGGAATGCCTCTATTTTCCATCATGTACTGCAAATTGGTATTTGCAATAATTATGAGTTAATGAGAAGGGAGGTCTGTTTCAAGATTCACTCTTGGTCTGTGTTTGGTTGACTTGGACATGCTGGTTAATAAAGAATTAATCCAGAGGAGGATACCCCTTTTAGTATGTACACCTGGAAATCTTTTCATAGAATTGATCAAATAACGGTGCAATTGTAGGCTTTATTTTACTTAAATAGGCATGAAAATAAATATCCCAAATATTGCAATGAGAGGCTTAATCATCCCTTTGGTATGGCTGATATTTGTGGTCTCATTGACTCAGTGCTGCTGCTTGAGGCAGTATGGCTACTGATGTCGGCTTTTGCCGGTTGAGGTCACCAGTTAAGTGTGCAGGAAGGAGAATTCTGATCAATAAGGTGAAGACATGGCAGAAAGGAGATCTTCTTTAACTTTGTAATGGCTTGACTTAAACTATACCATGTGTTTACTTAAGTCCCAGTGTTGATATTGTGCTGAAATGTTTTTAGGTTTTTGTTAAATCCAACCAGCTGGAGCTAAAAATAGAAACAGTTGGGTTTTCCAGCAAGTGGGTAATTTCCAAGCAATAGTATGTGTGGGTGGGTGGATCCCAGAAATCATTCTTTCTAGGTTGTTCTCTGCCGTCCAGGTGTGGCAGGCTGCTGCTCTGAACTGTGCAGGACTTGATAAACCTCATGATGAAGGTGTACCACCCTACAGGAAGGTATTTTCACAAGGCTATGGAAACTGCATTTATTTTTCAGTTCTGTGCCTCTTTCTGTTTTGCTGTAGGTCCATGCACTGCCATTTTTATGCTGACTGGTTCTTCACTGCCTGCTGTTTGCCCCTTTCATTAATTTTCAGTGAACAGTGATATTACAGTGCAGTGGCCATCATGCTTCAGGCACAATTTACAGTTAAAGGAAACTACTGTGATATGACAACTCAAATTTGTACAGTAGGAATGGGAAGGAAAGAAATTGGTACCATCAGACACTTTGTAAAAGGATTTTGTCACTCTTTTTCTTGATATTTGTTTTAAATTCCACAACTGGAAAGGTAGACCCTAGTTACCATGAATTCATCTACATTGAGAATAGAAGGATGTGAAAAACCAGTGTCCCTAGGAAAATGTAACATCTAGATCACTTCCAAATACAGCTGATATTGGTTTGCAAAGGCTATTTAGTAGCTTGGCATCAAAAGTTTTCTTCTGACCTAATAAAAATTGTAAGGACTATGATTAAGTGTTGACATTTCTGTTCCTCAATTACTGTTTTCTTCTAAGCTATCTCAGAGCAGTTACCTCAATATTATTTGTCTGTGTTGACCTATAGGGCTTTCTTAACCTTTTTGTAAACTCAACTGCCAGTCACTAGGCTGGATATAATTACTCTTTGGTGCTGAAATAGACCTTTTCTCCAACTTTGAAGGCTGAAAGATCGCCTCAAGTATTTAGTTAACTGGCTGAACTTTTTTAATTGGTGCAAACTGTCTATAACAGTTTCAGTTTGTCTACCACGCAACAGCTTTGCTATTTTAAGTTTATACACTCATTCTGATTGTATTCACTGATACATGATATCAGCAGATAAGCGTCAAAGCACAGCAAGATTCTGAGGCATT